>NC_056736.1:300480823-300525823 GCF_019279795.1 Protopterus annectens | reverse complement strand
TCACCTCCTTTTTGATGAGTTCCTTCTGTGTTCCCCTCTTTGCTGTGTCTCCCCTGTTTCAATCTTTCCCATCACCCCCTTTGTATTCTTTAAAGTAACCAACAAGATGGCCACATAAAGATACCCCTATGTAAAATATTTTAAATCTCTTATTTGTAAAAAGAAAGTATTAATAATAAAATATGTTCAGTCTGCCAACTGCCTTAAGTCTTTCAAGCATAACAGCACATAGCTGTATCCACCCCCAGCATCTGAATACATATGAATAATACTAAGCCTGTGGCTTTCATGTAATGCATTACCTGTACTTAATGTCTAATGCTTAATTTTAGGTACTTTATGCTTTTGCCATAAGTAATTGTGCTTTTCAAAATGCATTCACTTTTCCTTAGTCTGTGCTAAAAACGTGTGCTTAGCTTATTTGCATATATGTGTAGTAGTGATCTCAGCGGATAACCACCATGCAGGTTTGAAGTCCAGGACTATGAATACAACCCTGGATATAAAACAATGATCACTTAATAGGTATGTAGATCAAATGCAGTGGTACCTGCTATTTTTTCTGAATGAATTATGAGGGTATAATAGTATGGAATGCAGCTAGTATGTTTATGCACATGTACAAAACAGTGATTTGTAATATGAAGTCAGACCCCTGATAGAAATAAGATATTAGTATAGAAATCCTTAAACAACAAGACTTAGAAAATACCTATGAGGAAAGTGCAGACATATTCACGTGAATTAGTTGTTGGATAAAACAACAGGAGTTTGACTAAAGGAGCAGCTTTAGTGTGAGTTACTGTGAACCATCCATGATATGTGAAGAAATAAGGCATTTCAGAGAGGAAAAATGTGTTTCATGCTGTACTTTTGGGTAAGAAAAAGGACCAAAGGGCTATAAGGACCTTAAAATATTAAAAACATTTTAGTATCATGAATTTGCCTGCATACAGCAGGGCCTGACTGGAAAGATACAGTTTTTATTTCTCTAGATTTGCTTTAGGTGGTTTAAGTACTGAGTTGCTTACAGCGATCTTGTAGCATAGTTCTAGGCTAAACAAAAGCATCCATCTTTATTAACAGAACTTGCTGTTTGCCTGGATTTCTCTCTAGCAATAGAGATTATTTAAATGCCTTCAGCATTTTTGGCTAAAGAAGAGTATCCTAAAGAAATAAAATGTTCTTTATACAAAAGTAGCAGCTTCTGCTTACAGTTTTTGCACCAGAGGAAAGGCAATGCCGAATATGTTTGTGTTCCAGCACTAATTACACAAATTTCTGCAGCGATATATATATTAGCCTAAGGGAGAACAAAATGCTAATTTTTGCCTCCATACTTTTTGTATTTTGTAACTATTTACATTCTTGTGCATCTTTCTGGAGTACATTCTAAAGAACATTTTTCTTTACATTTAATTAAAAATGTTTGTTGAATCATTACAGTCAAAAGTGGGTCTGAAGCAAAGAAGGTTTTTTCAGGGGAAAAAAAGGGGAATACACACACATGCAATGCAATGCAATGCCTTGACAGCATTTGAAAGAGGAATAGTACAGTAGGTATACCATGCAAAAGGTCAAAAGGCAATTTAATAGCATTGTAAAATATAAACAGGATGGGAGACAACCAATGTTAGCTGTTTGGAACAGATAAAAACATTAATGATGAACCAGGGTAATACTTAGCAATAGGAGGGTACTTTTTTACAGCTATTAAACTTATTATGTAGTATTCACAGTCCTAGGCTTTACGTTTTCATAGGGGTGATCTATGAAAGCGGTGCTACACGGATATGCAAATCCCAGACTGTGAGCATGCATATGAAAATGTGAAGGAGTTGTTGTAAACGCACACATCCCCAATTCCCCAATCACAAAAGCATAACATGCTTAACTCATAAGCAGTAGTAGGACAGCTACTACTCTATTAAGGGGCTTTGCATGTATGAGTATGAGTTTGATTTATAACCGTGAATCTAAAATGAGGTAATTTGCATACTATGTGTGTAAATATCCCTGAACTTACAACAGTAAGCATCAGTTTTCAGGAAGAATACAGAGATGCAAGAGGAGATCAACTGATGCTTCTGCATACCTGGACATTTTTACTGAAAGGTTACTTGGGTGAATGTTTCATTTTGGTGCTTATGCATACCTGGACATTTTTATTGAAGGGGTGGCTTGGGTGAACGTTTCATTTTGGATGCTTGTGCGTACTTGGGCAGGCTACTGAAAGGGTTGCTTGGGTGAATGTTTCATTTTGTTGCTTGTGCATACTTGGGCATGTTACTGAAGGGGTTGCTTGGGTGAATGTTTCATTTTGTTGCTTGTGCGTACTTGGGCATGTTACTGAAGGGGTTGCTTGGGTGAATGTTTCATTTTGTTGCTTGTGCGTACTTGGGCATGTTACTGAAGGGGTTGCTTGTGGACGTAATCCATTTGAGTGTCAGGGAAGTGCTCGTGCATACCTGATCAGAGTGCTGAAGTCATTGCAGGGCAAAATCATTTATTTGTGTAATTTTAGTGCTTTTGCATACTTAATACAAACTAATGAAGGGGCTACTAGGGAAAATAATTACATTGTGTGTCAAGGAAATGCTTGTGGATACTTAGATAAATATGTTCATGGATTGTAAGTCTAATAACAAAGGTGAAGAATGACGTTTTAACAATGGATGTGCATACCACACAGATGTAGGACTATTTATTGCAAAACTGCCTCATTAGCATACTATACATTACAAGGTTTCTCATTTGTATCTCTTTGCTTTTATGGCCTTTCACATTAGTATACATGGCCTCTATGAGTCTTGCTTTTGTTATGCTCATTCGTAAGCATCAGGAATACCTCTATCGTATTTGCCCAGATGACTATGAATAATGGCCATTAACTTACAGTCACTAATTTAATGTCAGATAACCTTCTTTAAGCAACATTTAGCTTATCTTTTGATCCAGTTGTGTGTGTGTGTGTGTGTGTGTGTGTGTGTGTGTGTGTGTGTGTGTGTGTGTGTGTGTGTGTGTGTGTGTGTGTGTGTCTGTGGGTTTATGTGTTGTATAGTCATTTCCTTAATAAATGACATACGCTCTGTCAGTTACCAAAAAATGACAGCTATTGGAAGCATATTCCAGGAATTCTTTAGTAGTTTAAGCAACCATCAGAAATGCAGGTGCAGAGACATATTAAGGGCAGTTTCCATAAATAACTGGGGTATGCTGCTATCATACCACCACTGACCTTCTTCCATCTGCGTATTAACATGCATTAAGCAATGTTGCCATCTCATCTCTGTAGTCTGCAACATCACCTTATCTTTAACAACTATGGATTAGACATTGTAAAATAGTTTCTAAATGCCATGCAAAATAAAAAAAAAAAACTAGGTTTTCCCAGCTGAAAAGTCCTTGTTATGCTGGGGCAATGTAATTGTGCAATTATTGCTAGTACTACTTTTCACTATGATTGCTTCTGAATATATTATTATAGTAGAAGTTTGCTTTGAGTTTGCTACTCTCCTCTCCTCGAGGTAGGAGTTGTTCCAGGTTTTCCTTTATGGTACTTACAGATTATCTGAAATGTACTATGGCAACATACTTTCCTATGGTTTACCATCATATAGTTGTACTGGTGGTTACCGACAATACAAGTTGCGAAAGGAGTGCAGTAGCAATTCGAATAAACGAATACAAATGCTGCAAATTGCAAAATCCCGTCCCCTTTTTAACCCATGTTAGAACTTGATATTGGGTGTAGAGCAGTTTGAAATATCAAATGTGGTGTTTTTGAGACATTTTGACCATTCAACATTACGGGATTCGCTAACTGGTGTCGCTCATATGCAGTGTCAAGCAATGTGCACTCGACATTATGATAGTAAACCCTTTCCTACATTATATATTCAAGTGTTGGTTTAGTCTTTGTTTTTCAGAGACAGACTAAAAGAGAGAGATATGTTTATAAATTATATTTTGCATTATTTCTGCATCTTCAAGTGTCATTCACTGACTACACAAATGCTTATGTGAGGGATATTATCTATGTATCTAACTATCTAGCTCACTGTTGATATAGTTTGTGAACAAGGTTAGCCATACCAGTCAAAGCCTGTTTTATATAATGGACACAATTCCCATTACAAAGCTCAAAGTGCTTTTGTTCATTACCAGATTTACTGATTGTATTTTACTGATTGTATGTCACACATTTATGGCAATGCTTTCACAGGTATACAGCACCTAGTGCATAACCAAAAGCGACATACTATTTATTAAAGTCTTTCAAATTCTTACTCACAAATTATCTGAATTCCCCTTTGTAGGATAAGCAGTTAATCAACAGTTTTCTATTTGAAACGATGACTATTAAAATGCCAGCATTTAAATGGGGGGGGGGGGGGGATTAGGTCTTAATTCTAAAAATCTGCCATTCATTAAGAGAGTCAGTAATTTTCATGGGGCAATCTACCCCATACCTCACCCATCAGCCCCAGTTATTTTGACTCTGGGGTTGTAAACTCTGCACAACAAAAGTCTTGTCCTTTTTCTAGGGCTGTGCAATATAATTCTTAATATACACTGCAAGATTTTGGCTGGCAAGTTTATTAAGCTGATACACAAAAGTTGATGTTATAATCATCAACTGTTGTAAAGATGGTGACTTTTTTATTCTAAGTATTTTCCCTTTTCATAGGTTCATAGGTTCATACTAGGCTATCTGCCCTAGGGCATTTATAAGTCTAGCCAGAGTGTGTTTGGCTTTCGCCACCCATTTTAAATTAATTTTGATATGCCCTTTTTCAAGGTTAGTATACTGTACCTCTGTCTAACAGTGACACAGAAGTGATACCCGGATTAAACCTATGATCTCCCATCCACTCATCAAGATTCCTCTTGAAGAGATTCAATGAGGGACTCTGCCTAACCTGGACTGGGATTTTATTCCAGAGTGAAGGGAGCCTCTGGGTTATGAATCTGTCCCTCCAGCATGTCCTATTTATTTCAGTGCTGAGGTTCAACTCTCTCGAGCGCGTAGCTCGATGGGATTTGGATTTTCTGAGGTGCAGCATGTCCATTAATTTCGGGTTGGACATGGCTTTATAAGTCAGGCACAGATCGCCTCTGAGCAGGCGGTATGCCACTGAGTAGAGCTGGAGATTGGATCTTTTGTAAATTGGAGCTTTTGCAAATTATGTACAGAGGCTTAAATAAGAAAGCTGGAATTGGAATGTTTGTTGTATGCTGTGTGACTATTTTCAGGTATATTGGTTCAATGGCAATCATCCAGAGACCTTGGCAATAGTCCAGATATATTGGCTTATGTCATGTAATGCAACATCTCTGATGTTCTAGTCAAAGACCATCTGTAAACAATGTATGCATCCACAGAAATCTACAGTAATCAGGAGGTCCACTTAACAACCACATTTTTATGTAAAAAGAAATACGGATGTGAGTTCTATGTAAGAAGGCAGATTACTAGTGTCGATGTTTTTCTGTTGTTTGACAGGCTTAAAGCTCATTTGTTTTATCTGATTGATTTACTTTGTTTAATTTAGTATATGTTTTATGCTGTCATTGTTGCTGTTGTTGACAGGGAGGAAGACCTTTTTCCAAATACACAGTTTCAGTGCTGTTGTTGACAGGGAGAAAGACCTTTTTCCAAATATACAGTTTCAGTTAACACCTAGTCTAGTTGTGAGACTATAAATGTATAATACGTAGGAAACAAGTGAGCTACGCTTAGTAGAGAACAATGAAATCCATCTGCCTTGCATACACTTGAGTGGCTTTCCAGTCAGCATATTTACTTTAAACCAATTCCAGACTTAGACTGCTGAAAACTGTCATACTTGATTGTTTTTGTATGTGATGTAAGCACATGGACTTCAAATATCAACAGGAGGGCATCAGATGCCACACTTGTAGCAGACCTAGGGTGACTGTATAAAGATTTGTGCATGTACGTAAACACACACACATACAGACACTTGACATACTCATCAATCTAAGTCACTGAGGCAAAAGCAGATCTTTTAAACTGCATTGATAGTCAGATTCCTGCCTACCAGTTAGATGGTTGCAAATTACAAAATCAACACAGGAGAGGAGTTTGCTAGATCCAGAATAACAAAAAAAAAAAAAAAATTAGAGAGATTGTCACACTTATCACATTGTTCAGACACAAAACATTAAGGGAAAGCTGACTTAAATGGATATGTGGCAGGTGAAATATAAGAGGTAATACTAGTGTTATATCCAGTAAAGGATAACAGGTTATGGACGTGAAAAATAAATGGTAACAGTGAGAAGCTAATTTACAGTGAAAGATACTGCCACACACAAGATGGCCATGCCCTGAAATCAATAAAGTTAGGGCTGACATCATGTGTAAGTCATATGCCTCAAAGATGTCACTTGATAAAATAGTCCAGAAGATCTCAAACAGTCATACTACAGATACTGCAGTTTCTTCACTTAAGCACTCAAGCTGTGTATACTGAGGAAGTGCAGACAAGACCTGCCTGAAACCAATGAGCATGATTTGGAAATGTACTCTATTACTTCAGATTTTTTTTTAGAAAAGAGTTCTATTTCCATCACAGAGGGAGTTAGAATCAAAGGTGATAGCACAGAGGTGATTAGATTCCCAGATTGCAACATTCTGCTGCTGACCACATGACAAAACCTACAACATTTTAATAAATCCCATAGTGGGTAACTGTCCTCACTTTTCTAAGAGACCATATATTTATATGGGTCTGCTTCACTCTACTGAATTTTCACATAACCAAAAATCAAAAGAACGAGACAGGAAGACTGAAATCGCACAACACCAGACCTTTACATTGCCAAAATTCAGATCAATGAAACGCCCTCCAGATTACATGGTTATTACTTGCACTTCTTCAGACTACTCTAAAATTAGAATCCACATTCTGTAGCATTTCCGAAATTTTCTGCACTGACAACAGTTCACTCTTCGTAGGCTCCTCTGTGCTAGGAAAGGGAGTGTAAAATGTGCAGCGCCACACAATGGGGGGGGGGCATCATTTTAAACATTTTGACAGCATTTACACAAAATGTACAATATTTACATACTTTACAATACTTTATAGGTTCATAGGTGTGTACTAGGCTAATGGCCCTGGAGCCATTACAAGCTTAGCACATAGGATTACCCTAGCATTGTGCCACGCAACCTTAGTTCCTAGGGTTTCTGTCGAGTAGAGCCACTGGAGAGATTCCCGGGGTGAATTTTCTATTTCCCATCCACTCATCAAGATTTCTCTTGAAGAGGGCCAGTGAGGTGCTCTGCCTGACATGTATGGGAAGTCTATTCCATAGCATGGGCAGTCTCTGGGTTATGAACCTGTCCCTCCAGCATGTTCGGTTGATTGTGGTAATGAGGTTGAGGTCTCTGGAACATGTGGTGCGGAGGGATTGAGATTTGTTTAGATGTAGCATTTCTAACAGAGCTGGGTCTTACATGGCTTTGTAAGTCAAGCAGAGATCGCATCTAAGTAGGCGATATGAGACAGAGAATAGTTGGAGTTTTTTGAGTCTGTCCATATAGGCTTAAGGCCAAGAATCCTCTTTGTGAGGTACTTTTGCAGACGCTCCAGTTGTTGCAGGTGTCTATTGAGGTACATGCCAAATGGGGCATTGTACTTGATGATTAGCCTAATGATGGAAGAGTAGAGGGAGACAATGATCTTTTTCTTCCTGGATGCAAAATCCTTAGTAATGAGATGTGTCACATAGAAGGACTTTCTGACCACAGTGGCAATGTGGTGGTCAAAAGAGATGTTGCTGTCAACCTGTGTTCCCAGATCTGTTATAATGCCTTATGTGTTCAGTGGATTACCATTGATGTTGTAATTCAAGGGAACCAGGTTTTTCCCAAGGGGGATGAAGACACATTTTTTGGCTTTGAGCTTAAGGCCATGGTTCTGACACCAGTCATTGGTCTCAGTGAGACCTTTCTGTAAGATATCAACATCACTTGGGGAGTTAATAATAGCTCCCAACTTGCAATCATCTGTGAACTTTGTCAGCCAGAGTCCCTTCGTGTTGGCCTGGACTTCTGAGAATTACATACCAAACAGGAGGGGACCCAGGACAAAACCATGTGGGACTCCACTCATGACTGGTCAGCAGTCTGACTTGGAGTCAGCTACTCTCACACTGTGAGTTCTATCTGTGACCCAGTTTGCAACCCACCTAGTGATATATGGGTTGATGCTTAGCTTAGTGAGTTTTTTTATGATTCCTGAGTGGGAAATGGTATTAAAGGCCTTGGCCAGATCAAGGTGGGCTGTATGAACTACCTTGCCTTCATCCACAGCTCTGTTGACTGACTCAGAGAAGTCAACTAAGTTGGGCAGGTATGATCTACCCTTCACAATACCAAACTGTGTAGGATCCAGAGTTTGGAGATTCCCTATATCCTTGTTTATTAGGTCCATGATGATGATGTGTTCCATAGCCTTGCATATCAGACTCATCAGGCTAATGGGGTGATAGTTCCCAGGGTCTGTATTCACTCCTCCTTTGTGGAGAGGCATGACTGTAGTAGTGTGCCATTTGGTAGGGACAAAGCCTGAGGTGAGTCTGTGATTGAACAGGGCACACAGGTGAGGTGCCAGTTCACTCTGTAGTTCATGTAGAACACAGCTTGGTATATTGTCAGGTCCCATATAAGCTGCATTCTTGGCCTTGGACAGTGCTGTTTTACCTGTGCAGCAGTAATACTTGGTGCCTGGCAATCTACTGGTATTATGATTGGTCCTTTTGGGGGGGGGGGGTGGTGGTAAACCTGGCAATTAATCTGTCGGCCAGTATATTGGCAATATCTGTTGGCTCGGTATAAGAGGTACCATTGTGCAGTAGCTCAGAGCAAATCTGGGGATTGCCATGGAGATTCTTTACATAACTATAGAAGGCCTTGTGGTTGTCTTTACAATTTTATTTTCATAGCTAGCGTTAGATGATTTGATGAGGGATCTCAACATTTTGTTGAGGCTGATAAGGGAGTTTTTCCAGTCTTTGGACTTCACCTTATTCCGCATCAGTTTCCTCCTTCTGTTGTAGAGTTTGCTTATGACAGGGGACCACCAGATTGGCTTCCTTTTTTTTGAGGAGAGCATCTTGGCTCTATTGGGTATGCCGAGATCAATGCATCTGTGTACGTGTTCGTACAGTGCATTGGTGTATGATTTGGCAGTCATGGAACTATTCTCCATTTGAATGAGTGCCATGAAGTTAGCCACCTTTGTTTTTAGGAGCCCAAAGTTAGATTTGGAGAGGTTTTTCATGGTGGTTACCTTTGTGGGGGAGGGGCAGGGATGTAGAATTCAAAGTTGATTCGTTTGTGGTCGGATCTAACCACTGACTACTGGTGTAGAGCAATGGTTGCCCATGTTAGTACTGACCAGGTCAAGGATGTTGCTACCTCTAGTGGGGGTAAGAAATAGCTGGTCCAGGGCATTGGAATTAATGAATGCCAGGAAGCATTGGGCAGGTGTATTGGTACATGAGTAGTTTTCCCAGTTAATGGAGGGGTAGTTGAAGTCGCCCAATATGAGAGTGTTACATTGGACCCTAATATTCTCCAGGGTGATTAGGAATGTGGAGTGTGAGTCTTGGGACATGGTTGGGGACTTATAGCAGGCTATGACCTGAATCACTGTCTTACTCAATGTTAGCTGCACCTGAAGTATCTCAGATGTGTTATGTTGGGCTACCAGTTTGGAGGTGTGCGCATCCTTTATGAATATGTAAACACCACCACCTTTGGTGCTTTGGTCCAAGTTCTGGGGCTGAAAGGTGTGGAATGACTTATAGCCTGGTAGTGCAGGGATGCTTTCTGCTGCCTTGAACCAGGTTTCTGTTACAGCGCAAATGTCGATTTTCTCCATTTTAAGGAGTGCTTCGAGCGAGTGCATTTTGAGATTTAGACTTCTAGCATTGAGCAGCATGACCCTCAGATTACATTTGTTTGGAGCTGTTATGATAGCAATTTGGTCTTTGGAACACCATCTAAAAAAGGCACTATAGGGGTGGCAAGAGCCTTGGTCAGTATTCAGAAGCCCAGGGGCAGGCCATCTCTGACAAAGCATTGAGGTCTGGCAATCATGTCATCCCAGGCAGATAGATGCTGGATCCCCTTAGAATTACACCAGAAACTTAGCCAATTGTTGAAATCAATCATTTTCTGCTTGCACTGTAATATCATTCTGGGAGATGGTAGGATGCTGGTCAGGGCTAGGGTCATACCCGCCTGGGCTACATAATCCGAGAGCTCCTCCATGTCTCTTTTCATGTAGTCCAGGGAGGTATGTCTCAGGTCATTCACACCCACATGTACAATGACAGAGTGATATTTGTACCTGTTGTTTAGGGTCCTGAGTGAATGCGTTATGTGGCAGATACTGGCAAAATGAGATTGACATACCCTATGCTAAAACTGACTATTGCCTGGATGACTTAGCGCTTCAGGAGTTGCTGACAAATTAAGTTTTAGAGTTTGTCAAAGTTAATAAGCCAGTTATTCCATCAATATAGCAGAGAGTCAATTATCTGAAATGTCAGTTATCCAAACGCAGCCTTCCCAAGTTTTTAGATAGGAAAAATCATTAAGTCTATATATGTAAATGTTATACGTATTCACTTGTGTGCGCTTTTTGAGCTTGTACTACAATAATATACAGTACCATTTTGTACTTACAGTAAATTTGTTTTACTTTTTCTTGTTTAATGCTCATCAAAGACATTTTTAGAAGTTTTTTATCTGGTTCAATTTTGTTTCATTAACCAAACATTTTGATTATCTAAACTACTCTAAGTCCCAAAATTGCAGATAATTGACTCTCTACTGTACCCAAAGTGCATAAAGACTTACAACCCCCCCCCCCCCAGACTCATTGTTTTAGCATGTAGGTCTAAAACAAAACTGCTAGCTATGTATGTGGACGTGCACTGTAAAAGTTTAGTGGAAAGACAGAAACACATTTCGTGGCATTTGCTAGAACAGTTAAACTCTACACCTTTTGATGAAAATGTTATTTTTATTACTGTAGATGTAGTTAATGTTTTACCATTATCCCACATGACACAAGGTTGCAATATTTTCACAATATGTTATGGAAAGATGATTCTAAAAGTGCAAATGAGATTTTTTCTTGTATTTCTTGAAATAGTATTGAAAAAACTATGTTTACTTTGATAGGGAATATTCCTGTCAAGTGACAGGTGTATTGGAGCTAGATGTGTCCCAACTTATACGAACTTATTACTTGCAGATTGGGAACACAACATTGTCTTTAATTCATCTTATTTTAAGAAAAAATTAAATATTTTAGATTTTAGATGATATTATAATCTTTTGGGCTGATGACATGTTAAGTTTTAGGAATTTTTAGTGGAACTGTATGTTTCTACCAGTTTCATAAAATTTACATCTTCTTCGGTGTAGATTTGAAAACTACCTGGATATTACAATTTCTAAAGATTATGTACAGAAAAATATGTCTCAAATATTTGTAGAAAGGAGACATACCCCAACTTTTTGCTTCATGATAACAGCAACCATCCATTTTACCAGAAACAAAACATTATCAAAGGCCAAATGGTGGCCTTTCTAGATTAGTTTCAGTTGATATTACTTTTCAGATGGAGCTGGAAAAATCATGTAAAATATTTTTTGAAAGAAGCTATCCATATTCATTGGTCAACAAAGTTAAAGTCAAAGTAATTTTAGGTAGACAAGACAAATATGCCCCCATCTTGCATGCAAACACAGAGGGATGAAACACTAGTGACATCATACACTATTAATACTACATTCCAGGTAGGTGCTATTATTATTAAGTATAACCACCAAGCACCAGCACTTAAAAGAATTATTAGGGAGACATGATATGTTTTCACAGTCGAACAAAAGCAAATCTTGGTAGCACAACCCAAGATAACTTATAGTAGGGTAACAATCTTAAGAACAACTTTGAAAGAAATAACAATGGTACTAGTAAAAGGGCTGGTCAGTCAAAAATGATGAAATGCATTTTTTTGTAAATATTGCAAATTCATCAATGACGGCCCCTATGTCATGACTGAAAACTATGACAAAACCTTAACTTGTCCAGGGATCTATAATTGTGCTACAAGGATGGTCGTGTACTTAGCTACATGCAACTGTTGTCCTGGACTCGATATAGGAAAAACTAACAGGGCCCCTAAGGAGCAAATATATGAGCACAACTATTAGATTAAGAAATGTAAACTTTCCAGTGCACTGTATAAACATACCCTGGAATGTTTAAATTACAAAAGATTTATATATTTTTTACAACAAATAGAGGTGTGAAGAGTGAGTTACTGCTTGAGAAGAAAAACTTTCTTGGAAAATTCATTTAGATGCTATGAGAAAACCAAAACATAATGACAAATTGTATATTTACTAGTAGAGCTGAAAGATTATAGTAATTACATTTTTTTTTCTTTGCAGGTGCATAGATTAGTACTAGGCTAACTGCCCTTGCGAGCCATTTTAAGCCTAGCCAATTATCCCTTGTGAGACTCAATCCCTGTACTTTCTGTTTGTAAGGCAAACACCTTAACCATTAGGCCACACTCCCAAACCTTGTAGTGTTTTTAGAAGTGTTTTAACATATTTAAGTATTTGTTACTGTTGAATGAAAAATTCAGTTTTGCTAGTTCTGCGTGCTGGCAGCTACCCATATAACTTCAAAACAATCAGCTTCATCAAATGTATCTGAATTCTGATTGATCATGCACTAACTGGAAGGCGATTTTATCTTGAGCACAACTTGCAGTTTTATCTCTGATTATACCTTCAGATGAAAGGTGTAAGCACTAAGATACTGTGTATTTAATATACTTTTTTTTGTTTTTATCAGTGAGTTGGCCTTTATTCCAGCTATTTTACGTGCATTTGTAAACAGCTTGCCTATTCTGGAGTGGTGATCTTGGAACACCATCTAAAAAAGGCACTATAGGGGTGGCAAGAGCCTTGGTCAGTATTCAGAAGCCCAGGGCAGGCCATCTCTGACAAAGCATTGAGGTCTGGCAATCATGTCATCCCAGGCAGATAGATGCTGGATCCCCTTAGAATTACACCAGAAACTTAGCCAATTGTTGAAATCAATCATTTTCTGCTTGCACTGTAATATCATTCTGGGAGATGGTAGGATGCTGGTCAGGGCTAGGGTCATACCCGCCTGGGCTACATAATCCGAGAGCTCCTCCATGTCTCTTTTCATGTAGTCCAGGGAGGTATGTCTCAGGTCATTCACACCCACATGTACAATGACAGAGTGATATTTGTACCTGTTGTTTAGGGTCCTGAGTGAATGCGTTATGTGGCAGATACTGGCAAAAATGAGATTGACATACCCTATGCTAAAACTGACTATTGCCTGGATGACTTAGCGCTTCAGGAGTTGCTGACAAATTAAGTTTTAGAGTTTGTCAAAGTTAATAAGCCAGTTATTCCATCAATATAGCAGAGAGTCAATTATCTGAAATGTCAGTTATCCAAACGCAGCCTTCCCAAGTTTTTAGATAGGAAAAATCATTAAGTCTATATATGTAAATGTTATACGTATTCACTTGTGTGCGCTTTTTGAGCTTGTACTACAATAATATACAGTACCATTTTGTACTTACAGTAAATTTGTTTTACTTTTTCTTGTTTAATGCTCATCAAAGACATTTTTAGAAGTTTTTTATCTGGTTCAATTTTGTTTCATTAACCAAACATTTTGATTATCTAAACTACTCTAAGTCCCAAAATTGCAGATAATTGACTCTCTACTGTACCCAAAGTGCATAAAGACTTACAACCCCCCCCCCCCCAGACTCATTGTTTTAGCATGTAGGTCTAAAACAAAACTGCTAGCTATGTATGTGGACGTGCACTGTAAAAGTTTAGTGGAAAGACAGAAACACATTTCGTGGCATTTGCTAGAACAGTTAAACTCTACACCTTTTGATGAAAATGTTATTTTTATTACTGTAGATGTAGTTAATGTTTTACCATTATCCCACATGACACAAGGTTGCAATATTTTCACAATATGTTATGGAAAGATGATTCTAAAAGTGCAAATGAGATTTTTTTTCTTGTATTTCTTGAAATAGTATTGAAAAAAAACTATGTTTACTTTGATAGGGAATATTCCTGTCAAGTGACAGGTGTATTGGAGCTAGATGTGTCCCAACTTATACGAACTTATTACTTGCAGATTGGGAACACAACATTGTCTTTAATTCATCTTATTTTAAGAAAAAAATTAAATATTTTAGATTTTTAGATGATATTATAATCTTTTTGGGCTGATGACATGTTAAGTTTTAGGAATTTTTAGTGGAACTGTATGTTTCTACCAGTTTCATAAAATTTACATCTTCTTCGGGTGTAGATTTGAAAAACTACCTGGATATTACAATTTCTAAAGATTATGTACAGAAAAATATGTCTCAAATATTTGTAGAAAGGAGACATACCCCAACTTTTTGCTTCATGATAACAGCAACCATCCATTTTACCAGAAACAAAACATTATCAAAGGCCAAATGGTGGCCTTTCTAGATTAGTTTCAGTTGATATTACTTTTCAGATGGAGCTGGAAAAATCATGTAAAATATTTTTTGAAAGAAGCTATCCATATTCATTGGTCAACAAAGTTAAAGTCAAAGTAATTTTAGGTAGACAAGACAAATATGCCCCCATCTTGCATGCAAACACAGAGGGATGAAACACTAGTGACATCATACACTATTAATACTACATTCCAGGTAGGTGCTATTATTATTAAGTATAACCACCAAGCACCAGCACTTAAAAGAATTATTAGGGAGACATGATATGTTTTCACAGTCGAACAAAAGCAAATCTTGGTAGCACAACCCAAGATAACTTATAGTAGGGTAACAATCTTAAGAACAACTTTGAAAGAAATAACAATGGTACTAGTAAAAGGGCTGGTCAGTCAAAAATGATGAAATGCATTTTTTTGTAAATATTGCAAATTCATCAATGACGGCCCCTATGTCATGACTGAAAACTATGACAAAACCTTAACTTGTCCAGGGATCTATAATTGTGCTACAAGGATGGTCGTGTACTTAGCTACATGCAACTGTTGTCCTGGACTCGATATAGGAAAAACTAACAGGGCCCCTAAGGAGCAAATATATGAGCACAACTATTAGATTAAGAAATGTAAACTTTCCAGTGCACTGTATAAACATACCCTGGAATGTTTAAATTACAAAAGATTTATATATTTTTTACAACAAATAGAGGTGTGAAGAGTGAGTTACTGCTTGAGAAGAAAAACTTTCTTGGAAAATTCATTTAGATGCTATGAGAAAACCAAAACATAATGACAAATTGTATATTTACTAGTAGAGCTGAAAGATTATAGTAATTACATTTTTTTCTTTGCAGGTGCATAGATTAGTACTAGGCTAACTGCCCTTGCGAGCCATTTTAA
The DNA here is from genome assembly GCF_019279795.1 of Protopterus annectens. Lineage (NCBI taxonomy): Eukaryota > Metazoa > Chordata > Ceratodontiformes > Protopteridae > Protopterus > Protopterus annectens. The sequence goes on along the minus strand of NC_056736.1, from coordinate 300,510,305 downwards.
GCCTAGCCAATTATCCCTTGTGAGACTCAATCCCTGTACTTTCTGTTTGTAAGGCAAACACCTTAACCATTAGGCCACACTCCCAAACCTTGTAGTGTTTTTAGAAGTGTTTTAACATATTTAAGTATTTGTTACTGTTGAATGAAAAATTCAGTTTTGCTAGTTCTGCGTGCTGGCAGCTACCCATATAACTTCAAAACAATCAGCTTCATCAAATGTATCTGAATTCTGATTGATCATGCACTAACTGGAAGGCGTATTTTATCTTGAGCACAACTTGCAGTTTTATCTCTGATTATACCTTCAGATGAAAGGTGTAAGCACTAAGATACTGTGTATTTAATATACTTTTTTTTGTTTTTATCAGTGAGTTGGCCTTTATTCCAGCTATTTTACGTGCATTTGTAAACAGCTTGCCTATTCTGGAGTGGTGTTTCACTGGAAAAATTTAGGTAAATTACTCTTTTATCATTAATAATTCCTGACTTTCATTACCTTTAACACTTAATATTATTTTGTCTATTATATTCTGAATCTTAATTTCCATTCTTTTCTGGGTGATTTTCATAAAAATCTTACATTCTATATTATTCAATAGTCACTATATTCCTGTCTCCAGTTCTGTATTTCCTTTCTATCTGTTTTTTTCCATATAAAGTTTAGAATATCACTGCATAATTATATTTAAATCCTTCTCTTAGCCATTCATTCAATACTTCCAAAAAGCATATTTTCCATATTAACTTATCTTATACATTTGATGCTCTATTCCATCAGGTCATCCTGCATATTCTACATTGACTTTTGCCAGTATTTTTTCTAGTTCTTCTAAACATATTTCTATTTCTAATTCCTTATCACCCTGTGCTGAAAGCATTTTTACATCACAGTGCTTCTTTCTCTCTTTTATCTTTAAACATTTATTTTACATACTCTACCACAACTTCTATTATTTTTTCTTGTCTGCTTTGAATTTTACCTGTTGCATTTTTCATTTATCTAATTATACTATTATCTTCTTTAACTATTTTACTCAAATATGGAGCCACTTCTTTTCTTCCTTGCAAGAAATATCTTTGTTTATATAATAAGTATTTACTTTTCTTTTGATTCATTTTGTATAATTCATTTTTTTAATAAGATGATCTCTACCATTTCTTTCAACTTTATTGAATCCCTTATTATTTCTGACTTTAATATTTTTGTATTTGTCTCTATTTTACAAATGCCACTCTATATATCATTTCTTATATTTTTCTTTAAATACCATCCACCATTCCATACAATTCTTATAAAAATCTGTAATACCAATGCAATCATTCCAAAGTTTCATAACTATTACTTTTCTTACTTTTTCTCATTTTTTCTCATTAATTGTTTTATTAGGTTCATAGGTAAATACTAGGGTGTATATAAGCCTAGCCAAAAGAGGTTCCCTGGCTTTCGCCACCCAAGAAAATTATTTTCCTGTGCCCCTGTCAAACTGAGCCACAGAAGTTATCCCTGAAGTGAATTTCCTGTTTCCTATCCAATTGTCAAGATTTCTCTTAAAGAGGATTAATGAGGAGCTTTGCTTGACATGAATGGGTAGTCTGTTCCAAAGCATGGGAAGTCTCTAGGACAGGAATCTATCTCTCCAGCATGTTCTGTTTATTGTGGTGACAAGGTTTAGGTCCCTGGAGCATGTGGCCTAGAGAGACAGAGATTTCTTTAAGTGTAGCATGTCCATCAGATTTAGGTTAGACATGGCTTAGTATGTTAGGCAGAGGTCACCTCTGAATAGGCGATATGCAACAGAGTAGAGCTTGAGTTTCTTTACACCATCTGGGTGAGGCTGGTCATCCTTTTAGTGAGGTATTTCTGTGACCTTTCTAGTTGTAGTAGATGTCTTGCAAGGTACATGGAAAATGGGGTGTTGTACTCGATAATGGGTCTGATGAGAGATGAGTAGAGGAATGATGACTTCTCTTTTTCTGGAGGAGAACCCCTTTGTGATTCCTTTTCTTATTTTATATATTCTTCTTTATTTTTAATTTATATCTAAATGGCAACATATTCTGAAAACCCTGTTGTCTGCCATCTCTATTCCTGATGATATCAAGAAATAATATATTTCTGTACTATGTCCACCCCCTACTGTATGTCCACCTACTGAATTCCCATAGACTAAGTTTTCCTTACCTAACTGCTTCTAACATTTTATTCGTATCTCCACCTTTTTTTTTCTTCTCAAATTACAAAGTCCCCACAATTATATATGTGTGTTGACTGTTATAGAGTCTAAAATTCTTTGAAAGATATTGTCCCTTTCCTTACTTGTGATGCATGCATAAATTGCAATAATTCTACACTTGTTCTTTCCATCTTAGATCTAAAATTATTACTCTACCCATTATGACTAATGTCACATCTAATATTTTGAGTCTTTACATAAAAAAAAATGTGCACAAATCTCTCTTCCTAAATTCAACACTGCATTACCTCACCATAATCTTTCAGTTTGTATTTTTACATCCTTGTTTAAAAAATTTAATATCTTCCAAGATAATCATATCTGTGTCAAGTCTTTTGCACCATTCCGGAATACCTAATCTCCTAACTAAGCTTTTAATATTAATTATGTTCACAGCTACTAATTTACAGTTATCCTTCCGTCTCTCTCTCTCTCTCTTTTATGTATTATCTCTATATGATTTCTTTATCTTATTCTTCCTTTACCTTTATTTTTTTTTTCTTTTATATTGGTGCCATCAATTTTCTTTTTTATTCTCTTACCCTTTTACCGATTTAATTTTTTCTTTCCCTTCATTATATTTTACTGTTAATCCTCATTATCACTTATTTCTAAGCTTTCCTCTGTTTTTTTATCTTTATTCATTTCTTTCCTCTCTTCTCTTTATCAACCCCTGCCATTTCTTGTTCTGTATGTGTCTGGGCTTATTCTTTTTCTTTTTGATGAATGTCTGATTCCATTTCTACAATATCTACAGTTTCTTTACAATCCATCCACATAAAATCATTTTTTTACATTATAGAATTTCAGTTCACATTTTTGGCATCATGTTCCAGTTCTCCACATGTAACATTTTCTTTATCCACAGTCACTGATCTAATGATATGATTTATCACGGAAAATAAAACATGTTTTTGGTTGACTCCACTATTTCCCAACACCTTTGTCACCGTCTATATTTATGATACTAGGAATACACACAATATTTCCATTCTCATAAACTTTCAAAATGTCTATAACATCTTTACATATTTTCTTTAAAGGTCCATTTAAAGTCTCTTTTTCCATTTCTGTTCTCAGTTGAATATGTATTTTTTGTCTCTACCAAATGATTTAGATACATACCTGTTTCATGGATAACAGTCTTTCTTTTTTCATATTCACCTAATAATCTTTCTATTATGTAACTAGTCTCAAATATAATGTCACAAAAAGTTTCATTGTTAATGTGACTATAAGCTCATATCTCAGATACCTTTTTTACTTAAAGGCATTATTACAGTATCCCAAACTTTATACCTGTCCGTACCTTCATTTCCTTTACTGGAAATTCTTACAGTCAGGCTATGTTCCCCTTTACCCGTGCATTACTCTTTTGTTATTTTCTTTGCTTCCCCTCACCATTTCTGCATAGGATTTTTTTCTTCATGATGTTATGTACTTCTTCCTTTTGAATTTTGTCCATAATGTCAACCCAAGAAGTTTCTGTTCCAGTCTCAGGCTCACTTGAATTGAACATATCCATTAATAAATCACCCTGCAACCCTCCCCCTCCCCTGATTCGAGGGTTGCAATAATATATCCATTAGCTGTTTCCTCGTCTTCCTTAAATAAATCTGCTGAAATAGATCCTCTGAATCAGGAAAAGGCTTGATTGCTTTTTCTCCCTTTCTCTTCCCTTCTGCATCTGTATAATCACATAAAGATGACTCAGCCATCTTATTCTCTCTGTCTTCAGTAACCATACCATCAGAAATCCACTCAAAAGGCTTTTCTGCCTTCTTTCTCAACACACCACTGTATAGCTCCAATTCAGAAGGCTCGCTTGCCTTTTCCTCTCTCCTGCTGATTCTGAAGTCATATTCATGATACCTGAAGGCTTGACAGCCTTCAGAGAAACAATATCATCACAGCATGGCTCCTATAATTCCATTCTACTTTCTCCCTGCTTTTCTGAGCTGTCACTGCACACAGAACGGAAGCAGAAAGTATGAGATTGTGCAACCGTGTTGCTTGTAACTGCAGAGTAAGGGTTCTTTATTACATACAATTATATAAGTTTACAGATGTACATATTTACATGAATTTACATTAGACCTGAATTGCTTCATCACTTTCAACTTTTTGTTTCACACTTGTATGGACCCCTTCTCCCTTTTCCACAATCACCACTTAATTTTTCATATTATATTTGGTAGCATCAAATTTCCATTAAACATAATTTCATTCAATCATTCATTCCATATTGTCCATACAATGTAAAATGCTTTCTTATCCAGATTTTTAACATATTGCTTGATACATTTCTCATAAAATTCATATTCAATTATATCCATACTTATCAGTTGTTGTTGTTTTATTTCTGTCAAAATATTCTTCTCTATTATTTTTTGCATGATTGTTTGCTCCTTTACATGTCAAAAAACATGTCCTGAAATGTCTAATTCACCATAAAAAAGACATACTCTTTCATTTACTTTTTTATAAGATATATTTCCTTTTACTGTGAATCTATTAATCTGTAACCTCCATAAGAAATTTTGGCATTCAACATAATTTATATATCATTTATTTATTTGTTTTATAGCTTTTTTTTCTGATAGATGTCCCCATGGTTTCATGCAACAATTTTTCATCGTTATGTACCACAATTTCCTGTTTTCCTCTACTCCCTTGTTACTTAACTTCCATATTTTTATTTTGTCTTGATAAATTTTTATTTATATATTACTCCAATCCCTCTCCCTAATATACAATGTTATTAGATCCCATTGCCTGTCATATTTTGTCTTAAATAATTTATTACTAAATTGCTTTCTTTTCTATTTATCCATTTTAACACCCTATATAAATTCAGTGATGCCCCATATAGTATAGGATTCAATGGCACCAAACCCCTATCATCTTTATCCATGTATTTAATTCTCCTTTTTTAATGGATTTAATCTAGATCCCCAAATAAATCTAAACATCACTTCAATATATTGTTTTTCCAAATCTTTTAGAATCATATATATACCAGCCACATATGCTATTTCCCCTTGCATATGTAATTAATTAAATGCATATTTTTCTATAAGATAATCTGTCCCTGTATTCAATAAACTCCATGCAAGAATAGTGTTATTCCTGCATGGAGTGAATGGTGTTCGTGTCTGCATCCCCCTCTCAGCAACGTGCCTTTCATATTAATAAAGGTGCCCTACTGAGACAGAACTGCGGACACGGATAGTGAATCAGTGCAGGGGGCATGTTGCAGTAGTACTCACAGATCTGTAACACAACCCCTGCATTGTCAAAGTGCCATACAGCACTTTGTAAAATCCTTTCAGTGTCTGCTGACACTGAAAGAGGATTTTAGTATGGAATTCAATGCAGGAGGTGTGTGACAGGAATTGTAATACACCCCCTGCTTTGTTAAAGGGCTGTATAGCACTTTTTAAAATCCTCTCAGTATCCACCGACACTGAAAGATGATTCAAGAATGGAATTCAATGCAGCGGGGGTGTGGCAGGAACTGTAACACACCCCCTACATTGTCAAAGTGCCGTACGGCACTTTACAGTAAAATGTGTGTCCTCTTAGAACAAGAAATCTGGACAAAGCCATTAAATAAAAGCAGGAGAAAGGGCCAGAAATAGGGGCACTTTTTAAATATTGCACTTACAAACTTAGAAAGTTGATAGAATTACATGTTTTACATTACCATGGATTGTCATGAAGAGTATGTGGCCTGCAAGTGACATGCTGATAGTTATATACTGAGATATATCTATTTAAAATTGTTGTATGAAATATTTTTTTTTTCATTTATATGTAAAGTTTAAGCATAGCTGAGCAGGTTGGCTCACTGTGGTGCATTGCTCAGCAGTGCTTAAACATGTGTGAAGAACTATATACAAATGTATAGCTGCAAATCTGAATGCTGAGTTAGCGTAGTGGTTAGAGTTTTGGCTTTGTGTGCAGTAGGTACACGGTTAGAATACCAAGACAGGCCATCAGCTTTTACATCAGAAAGCATTTATGTATTAATGTTAATTTTATTTACCGATGTAGTTACTGGCATTTGCAAAGAACACGTGCCAGACATCCAAAAATAGAAACTGGATGCTTTTAATGTTCGTTGAAAGTGTCAAGTTTAAGCATAGCTGAGCAGGTTTGCACAGAGTGGCATGGTGCTCAGCAATGCTTAAATGAAAATAAAGAGGTACAAGCAGCAATTTAACAGCGGCTCTTCACTGAATGAATGGTTAGGTCATCAGAACTTGTACATGAAGTGCAAGGGTTGAATCCTGACCATTCAGCTTTTTACAAGTGATAGGGAAATGATGTAAATATTTTTTATTTGTTTTGTGTGCATTGAAATTTGTTAACTGTGGTGGATCAGCTTGACCAGAAGCCTATGTGCAGTGGAGAATCAAGGACAAAAGCCCCAGTTACACATAAGTGTCCAATACATTAAAGTTACAGGAACAGATAATGTAGTGAAATGCATAAATTTAGGAGATATAATAAACTAGTGTCACTGGATATATGATGTGAAATCCCCCATGTAAACACAAGTGTCCCAGACAGTACAGTCACACCCCAAAGTAATGTAGCAAAGCACATAGGGGACATCATGTAAAGTAAAATATATACAGTTAATAATATGTCACTAAGGACTAATTAATGTGCAATTCGTTTATTTTTTGGAAATGAAAACTGAGCAATGTTAAGCAGTGCATATCTCTGTTTACCCAGTGTGAGCATTGCTAAGAAGGATAATTATAAGCAGCATCCAGCCCAGCTAAGTGGATTTGTGCACTGCTAAGCTGTGTTCAGCATCTACCCCTTTAAGGACTGCTCAACTCAGCTTAGCGGGTTTGCACATTGCTAAGCTGTGCTCAGCATTTTCAAAAACAGTCCAGTGATAGTAAAGGGTGGGAATATGGCCTTATTTAAACTGCACAGGTGGGAATATAGCCAACATCTGTTGTAGTTTGATCACTGCAGGAGCTATGTCTGGAGTTGGAGAGGTAGCGTGCTTTTGGGTGCAGCTCTCGGGGATTTTGAAGACCAGGGTCATGGCTGGGTTCCTTGTGCAACACTATGATGACAGACTGCTGGAGGGCCAGTACCAGGGCTCCCAATACAAATGTGAGGCCTGGGAACATCTGGCACATAACCTCACAAGTGCCACTGGAATCATCCGAACTGGTGAGCAGGTACAACATCACTATGCTGACCTAAAGCAGAGGAAGGGAAGCCCTTGGACCAATGGATCCAAGAAGTTCCAGACAGAAATGCCCCAGTAGTTTGTAAGCATGTTACCCATAGCTGTACCAAACTATACCCTGAGTATGTGATAGACAGGTATGCATGACGGTTGTTTTTCCCCTACAGCTGCAGAGGTGAGAGCTAGCAATTAGGAGGCCCATGCGGACAGACTGATGAGGCTGTGCTGAGAGTCTGGTGAGTACAGATCTATCTTGCAGTATATAGTGCAATAAATAAGAAGGGGTACATTGTTTATTGCCAGTAGGTATAGTGTGTTCTGAATGTACTGAATAAATAAAGTTTTTCAGTCCAATATTGATCTACAGGATATGCAGTGCTACTGAATGTAGAATCCAAACTGTAATAAAGCACTGTCTTATGTTACTCAAACATCTATACCACAAACGGTTGTGTTTAATCTGGTATGTTGTTGAAGAAATAGAATCTGTACAAGTGCTTCACAGCAAATATGCCTTTGACAGCATGCATTGACTGAGGTTGTTCTGATAACTAGCTGTTATGCAAAACTGTGGATTGTGGAGCTGTAAAACAATTTATAAATATGTCCTCCACTAAGATCTGAACCTTGAATAGTAATGTGTAGTGAATTATAGTGTGTCCCCTGCAGCACTGCCTTGTGTTAACCTTTGCATTCTGGATCTTATTATTTCAAAGGATTAAGACACAGTACACTATCTATCATGCATGAATCTCAGGCATGTATGTTCAACTGTCACCTCAGCCTTTGGTGACATTACACTTAGATTACAAGGTCAGACTATCTACTCAAGAGAGTATTAGGCAGAATTTAGTCAAGTGAGTGACAGCAATTCCCCAATAGCTGAGTGTGATGAGAAATAGCTCTGTCATTCATTTTTGCACACCCAGACCATGGTTTGAATCCAGGGAGTGGTACTAAGATGTGTGAATATTTACACTCAAGTAAACTTGAATATTTGTAGAAGCAATCAGGTAGTGTTAACAGATATGTTCTCCACAGGTCTTACAGGTAAAGAAATGTTTGTAGTAGCTGTATAAAGGGTATACTAATAAACCGTGTACAACTGCTCCACTATCCAACCCCATGCCTGAAAATAACAAAAGAATAGGTACATACACCATGCACTCTTCCTGGTACATGTCTCTCAAGTGTTATGCTGTCATGGCTAGTGGTCACTGCTGCCAATAACCTTGGACACACATATGACTCCAGGTTAATTATGCCAGTAGCACACTCACACCTCCTCAGTGAAGGGTACACTTTCTTTGTCATATATGTAACACTGAAATGTATGACTCCCCTCTAGACATGTAGCCAGAGTTGTCACAGTTTTCCCCATATCATTTCAAGTTGACAGTTTAACAGTTATGTATATGCTACAGAAGCTATGAGCCACAGGTAGATGTAAAGTGAGGGCAGACGTATAGAGTATTGAGCAGTACTGTTGTTAAAAATAGAAGCCTATACAGTTGTTAATCGACTCCCCCCACCCCTTATCTGCAACAATAATTATTATTCATATACTATGGGTATGTTGTTCTCAAAACCTAATTTTGGTTGGGACTTGTGTTATATTATTGTTCATATATTTAATTGGTTGCATATTAACATACCTTGTTCAAATACCATTGTTGGTGGCTGGTTGCCATAAATATAACTGGAATGCTGTTACAATGCTGACTTTTATTCCATTTATGCATGTGTTCTGTTTGCTATACAATTGTATTGTTTCACTTCTATTTTTCTGGGTTAATTGGAACACCCGTCATGCTGTTATAGCTAATCTTGAAATGTTTTGTTCATGACTAACCAATGCATTTTGAAAAACCTCAACACCATAGCATGTTTGGGAAGGCAGATCCCAGCAGCTTTGCCTGTCCTGCCTCATCTCCCCATGGCACTGGGCCCCAGCACATATGGGGCCCAACCCAGAACTGCCTCCTCCACTAGTCCTGCACCACTCTCAGGTGGAAACACATCAGGGGATGGGGTCCATCCCCCCCTGAGCACAGGCGTGAAGAGGAACCTGTCACCCACAAAAGGTTCTATGGTATGGTGCACAGGGTCAGCATACCTGAGCCAGATTGAGTGCAGACTGGTGCACCTCGAGGTGCAGCCTGCCCCTGTTGTCCAGCCCCCAGCACAGCCACCTTTTGGGCAACGAAAGGGCAGTGGTGACTGCCCATTGATGGGGACCTCAGTCCCACTGTTTCCATCTGGGAGCACATGGGCATCTGATTTCCAACGACCCTCCCCATACAAAGTGTTTACCCCCTCTCATGTGTCATACACTGCCCCTGTCTGCTGTCTTGTCTGTCTTGTCTGTCTGCAAATGCAACCTCTCCTACCCAACGTACCTCCCCAAATGTACCTACAACCTTTCCCCAACATCCCAATCTCACCTTAAAAAAGGGGGTATCTGTCCCCCCAAAAAAACACATCCCATACATAGCTCTCCATTTTGCCCTCAAGTACACTGACATCAATCAATTTACCCCTGAATTACTCAAACAATGTATGTCACCCACACCCCAGCCTGTGTGGTGTAAGGCTCTAAATTTCAAATTGTCCACATCATTCACAGCTGTTGCTGCAGAAGAAATGGAGAGCTATGGTCCTTTCCTAGAACCATCCTGCACATCCCTAGCTGCCTTTCACATTGTTTTTCCCCCTGCTTGCCCTCATTTTGCCACTTTCACCCTTTTTTCTTTTCTTTTTTTTTGAAATTAGCGCAGGTTTAAGTGGAAATAAGCAGTGCTAAGCAAAACTAATGGAAGCTAAGCGCCCCTTGGCATCACTACGCATGGCACAAACCCACGCAAACCCGCTTAAAATGGCTTTAATCACTCTGTCTCAATCAGCCCCTGTTTTGCCCAGCAACAAAATAACTAGATCTGACAGGTCTCTAACCCAGTACCCTGTGCACTACAGTCAGAGCAATATACCACTATGCCATATGAGGTGTGGGAGGTTGTAATGCTTTTTCAAACATATCATTCATTACAGTCATGTAATATTAGGGAACAAAAACATAGTACTACCAAGTCTTAAACCCAGAACCCTGTGCACTAGGGTCAGAGCAGCTTACCACTATGCCTTATGAGCTGTGGGAATTTGTGATGCTTTTTCAAACATATCATACATTACAGTCATTTAGCAGTAGGGAAAACAGATATCACTGCCAACTCTTGAATCCGGGATCTTCTATACTAGAGTCAGAGCAACATACCACTATGCCAAATCAGCTCTGGGAATCTATTGATGCACATACCTCTCAACCTGTTAGTGCAAGAAACTGGATGAACACTGACAAAATGAGAGACAGTTGCCCAACAATTGGCACATATTTTACATACTGTAGTTATACATATCACAAAGTTGCTAGAGAGACATGGTTTGTTTTAAAATACATTTTCTGAAGGATTCAAAGTCTGTAACTCAAACCTCTGTCATTATTTAGTACCATCAGACCTCAGATTATCCCAGTTATCTGCCAGAAAACAAGAAATATTCTGAGGAACAGACCAAAAATATGATCACAAACTCCAGACATTCTGTGAAAATATGTACAGTTTTTCATATGCTGATCCATTTATAAAGATATCAGTCAGTACAGGGATATATCTTTAGGGTGAAAAACATCACTGCCAAATTATGAACACAGAACCATTTGAAATGTGGTTAGGCAATATACCAGTAGGCCAATTGACCTCTTGAGTACAGCAACTGAGTTATATGAACACATCCTGATAGCCAGTCGCACAGTCCTCTGACATATAGTGGCCAAATTCATAGTGTACTTGGGCCTCTGACACAGACACAGAACCAGTACACAGAACAATAAATGCTGCAAGTGTCACATGTGACTGTACAAATTTCCATAGAATGTCTGGGGTTATGGTTTATACTTATAGCCAGTTCCTCATAACAGTTGTGGTATTCTGCTACATCACTCAGATGATATCAGGATGGAGGTCACTAAATACTAATACACATTTGAGTGTCAGATTTCAAATCACTCAGAAACTGAATGGCAAAACAAACACTGCTACTCTAGTAATTCTCTAAGGTTATGACACCAATATTTCTAATCCCTCCCTATTTGTGAACCTTCGTCCACACATTTTGTTATGCTGTGTCCACATTTCCTGTGCTAACAGCTTGAGAGGTGTGCAGACATAGCATGCAAAACTGTGAACACAACACATCAATCCAAACAATGGGCAGTATTTCCACCTACCCTCTGTGATGCTGTAGTTGCCACACCTTCATAATGTCCTCTTCACAGGCCAGGAAAAGGGACAAGGACCACATGAAGGCCTTAATTATAGCACTGAGTTGCCATGACATTGGCTAATAGGAAGGCAACCCAGCTGTTCTGGATGGAATTAGCAAATGGGAGCAAGAGATTGGTACACAGGCCATCACCTCTTCATGAGAATTACCTACAAAAGAGAAGCTGATGCCTATGCCAAACAGGTCTGATACATTCGTCAGGATGACAGACTGTGACTATTCACAATACCTTTTCTGTAACAATTTCAGAGGGTGCCCACTGAATGGTGCACAGCAACGATTACCCACTCCACAAAGAGGGAGCCACCACAGACCCCGGGAACTACCACCCCATTAGCCTGAAGAGACTGGTCAGCAAGGCTATGGAACGTATCATCATGGAACTTATGAACAATGACATTGTTAATCTCCAAACTCTGGACCCTACCCAGTTTGGGTTTGTAAAAGGCAGATTATGTCTCCTAAACTTGATAGACTTCTTTGAAACAGTCACCAAAGCTGTAGATGAGGGTAATGTGGTTCACACAGTTTATCTAGATCTCGCCAAGGATTTCAACACCATCCCCCACTCTGGAATTATAGATAAACTCACTAAACTAGGTATAAATCCCTATGTCACAAGATGGTTTGCCAACTTGCTCACTGATAGAACCCACACTGTGAAAGTAGCAGACTCTAAATTCAACTTCAGACCAGTGACAAGTGGAGTACCACAGGATTCAGTCCTGGGTCCTCTCCTGTTTGGGTATCTACTTCTCTGATGTACAGACTAACACAGAAGGTCATTGGCTAACAAAGTTCACAGATTACTGAAAACTATGAGCCATAATCAAAACTCCTAACGATGTGGACATCCTACAAAAGGGCCTCACTGAGACGGATGCCTGGTGTCAAAGCCATGGCCTCAAGCTCAATGCCAAAAAGTGCATTGTCGTCCCTTTTGGTAAAAGCTCTGTACCCATGTACTACCACATAGGCAGTAGTCTACTTAACACCGAAAGTGTGATAAGAGACCTTGGGACATAGGTGGACAGTAGTCTCTCCTTTGATAATCACATCGCCATAGTAGTCAGGAAATTCTTCTATGTGGCACACCTCATCACAAAAGGTTTCTCATCCAGGAAAAAAGAGGTCATTGTTCCCCTCTACTTATCACTCAGTACAATGCCCATAGCTCTCAACCTTCCATCTCCAAAATGAGGAACACTCGCCTTCATAATGTGGAACAAATGAGCAAAATGTGGAACACATACTAATGGCTTACTAACAACTTCATCTAGGAAGGTCATAGGATGGTTAAAATATGCTGGCTTTACTTATGAAGAAGATCCATTAATGAATTAATATGATTAGTTTCTATTTACCATGGATTTCACTTAAAGAAATCCCTAACACTGAATGTGTGACAGACTCTTTCAATGTGGAACTTTGAGGAACTTCGAGGAACATGAACTTTTTAAGACCCCAAATGAGGTATGTTCCTCGTACTGAGGTACACTTGAGAGGTATGACAATGCCCCTTTTGGTATGTGCCTTACATGACATCTACAACAACTGGAAAAGCCACAGAAATGCCTCACAAAGAAGATTACTGGCCTCAAACAGATGCCCTATGCAGACCGTCTCAAAAAACTCCAGCTTTACTCCATTGCATATCGTCTACTCAGACGCAATCTCTGCCTAACATGCAAAGCTGTGTCAAACCCAGAGCTGTTGGACATGCTCCATTTAAAGAAATCCCAATCCCTCTGAGCTACATGCTCTAGGGACCTAAACCTTGTCACCACGATAAACAGAACATGATGGAGGGATAGATTCCTGCCCCAGAGACTTCCCATACTCTGAAACAAACTACCTATCCATATCAGACAAAGCTCCTCATTAACACTCTTCAAGAAAAATCTTGATGATTGGATGGGAGATAGGAAATTCGCACCGAGGATCTCTTCTGTGGCTCTGCTCGACAGGTGCACAGGAAAATAATTTTCTTCGGTGGCGAAAGCCAAGGTACCATTTGGCTAGGCTTATATAGGCCCTAGCCTCGTACCTACCTATGAACCTATGAACCTATACTCCACCTCCTTTGGCTTTGCTGCCCACATTTTGGGGTCTGGCTGTGTGATAGGATGAGTGATCAGGTAAGGATGGGTGTTCTCCACAGCTGTGGCCCAAGTTTCTGTGAGTGCACAAATGTGACCATCTTCCAAGGTTACGAATGCTTGCAATGAGTGCATTTTCCTGTTTAGACACCTAACGTTTAGTGGCATGGCCTTTAATTTGCATTTATGTTGGTAGTATAGACCCCATGACTTTCCCTAAAAAGGCATTATAAGGGAGGCAAGGGCCTTTGCCAGAGGCCTGAAGGCCAAGTGAGACATATGCAGGCCATCTCTAGCAAAGTTGCATGCTCTGTTGATCATATGTTCCTAGGCTGCCAGGCAGTGGATCCCCCTGGGATGACACCAGTAAGTAAGCCAATTGTTACTGACAATCATTTTCTGTTTGTATTGAGCCATCATTCTGGGTGACAGCAGAATGCTGCTTAATGCTATGGACATACCTGCATGGGACACATATTCAGCAAGCTGAATCATGTCTGTCTTCTTATAGGCCAGGGAGGAACATCTGATGTCACTCACACCACCATGGACTAGGACAGAGTCCTAACAGTACCTGTTGTAGAATGACTTGAGTGCATGTGTGATATGGTGGATTTTGGCACCTGAAAAACAAGTAAGCATGACTTTCTCCTTTTCTAGCCCAGTGAGAGGCACATCTATGTATCTCATAATGGAGTCTCCTATGAGTAATATGACCTTAGTGGTTGCAAGACAATGGTGTGTCAACTATGGATGGTCTGTGGTGTGTAAGTTTGTGGAGTTCTCATATGTTTTTGCCTCTGAGATGTCCTGTGTTTGGGTTTTTATTTTGTTGAGGACCTTCACTTATGTGGGTGTGTGTTGTGCAGTAGTGGGTGATGTTTACTGACTCCATACACTGCAGGGCCAAGGGACCTAGGTTACTGCACAATTTGTTCTATTGTGCACATTCTCCATTCGCCTAGCCAGTGGTTCCCCTTCCCCTTATGTGTGTCTCTTTGTCCTTCTGTAGTCCAGTCACAGGCTTTGCCTCCAGTGGCTGCTGTTATGTATTTGTATTTCTGGTGCAAGTGGGGTAGATGTCATGTCATCATACACAGGGTTATGGACTTCACACCTCTGAGTGTATCTATTTAGCAGATTGTCCATCATTGCACCACCACATCTGCTGTGGTCCTCAGATGGTTTGTGTTGCTATGTTATTATGAGGCTACATTTTGGCCCTAACTGTCAAACCATCACAGACTGACATCTGGACAGTCCCATATATGACAGTCAGACACAGGCCCACACATGGCGACAGGGTGTTAATAATTATCTGCCAAACATAGACAGTTGGGAGACCGGTTTGGTATTTGCATGCTTTTTCTTATGGGTATAATGTCTGCTTCTCCACTGTCTGCCATTGATGTTTTGACATGAACCTTTCTTGTTTTGCATATAGTTTGGCAGACAAATGCAATGTTAGGACAAGCAGAACAGATGTAGAAGGCATACTTTAGACCTTCTGTGACAGCCTGTCATTCCAGGGGTATGGATGGTGGCCAGTGACTTTTTGTCAGTGCTGACACAGTAAGGTGGCAGCCATTTATAACCTGGCAGTACACTGACTTTCAGGTACCTGCTGTCCTTTCTAGGCACTGTGTAGGTTACTCCGAGCTGTGTACTGTCCATATGTGTAGCCCCCTGTCCCTTACTTGTCCAGCTTTCCTGCAGTAATGGATACTGACTTCTGGACATGCAAAATAGTTGGCACAGAAAGTCTTGGAACATGGACCCTGTCAACCACAGTACTGTACCTAGGCCACTAAGCCACAACAGCCAAGAGTAAGTGCTGCCCACTTCCTGACAGTATTAATCACTCATATACATAGCACATTGACCCCTGCATATTGTCGACATGCAACAAGTTATCAAGTTGAATGGGACAGCCCTGGGAATGTGTGCTCTGCTGCTATTTCCCTACAAACATAAATGTTACTGCATTTCTATGGGAATACAGGTGTGTTGGGGGGCATACCTGCCAACTGTACACATTTGCACAGACTGTGCAGATGTTGGCTTCACATTTTGGTTCCATTTAGCATAGTGTTGTGCCTGTCTTGGGAGAATTCTGGCATATCACTAAAGACTGAGGATTAGAATGTAATGGCAGACATTTGAGTTTCAGACTTCTTATGCTTCACAGAATTAATGCAACTGCAAGACCTGCTGTGATATCACTGTGTAATTCTATAAGAGGACTATTTCATCTTTCTCCCAATTTATGGGCATATGCCAGAATTTCTTATGGTTTTCTACTTCTGACTTGCTGGGAGAGGCTGAAGGGTGAGTATGGGACCTCAACATTGACATCCATGCATGTGACCTATGACCCCCAGTTTGTTAGTCCCCCACATACACTGCAGTGAGTTTTGTCATCTAGAGGACTACTGCATACTCTGGGTAAGCCAATATTGGGCAGACATTTCCTGGTGTCCCACATAGCTGTCAGTTGTCTGCTGCTATCCTGGTAGGCCACCCCATTCCCTTGTATATATGCAGCGATACCTTAGATATGCTTCCAAAATGTACTACTCCATTCATTTATTCATTTATTGTTAAGAATAATTACTTACCTTGTGCCTGTGGCAGTTGTGAGGGCGGCACTTGAGGGCTGATTCTGTCTGATGCATGCAGTACACAGCCTATACATGGTAAGGTACAGGTAGTGTGATGTATGTGGCATACATTTTACTGTGTGTGCAAGTTGGTGAGAGGTGTCAGTCCCTGGGTCCCTAGGGTGTCAGTGCATGTGCTATGCTTTACCTCTTTGCCAAGGCCAGGGCATACTGGGCACTCCTACATCTGCCTACAGGGGCAGGCTCAGGGGGGTTCCTCCACCGCATCCGCCTGTGTCTGTGGGGACCTTGGCAATGATAGGGGTCTGTGTGCCCCTTCCTTGTGATGGTCCTTCTGCAGCTGTTTCCACATGATCATATTGTGTAGCATGGTACATACTATGAATGTCTGAGCACATTTGGTGGGAGAGTACTGCAGACCTCCACCAGATATGTCAAGGCAGCGGAAACGTGACTTGAGCAGCTTTTTTAAAGTAAAATCTAATATTTAATATCAAAATTGCTGCACTATACAGTACTGCTATTTATGAACAAGTTTCTCCTCTCAAATTCCAAATGATATCTCCTCATTATAGGTTTTTAGTTTGCAATCTTTCTTTGTTAAACCTCTAACATCTAGTATTATAATATCTACTTCACATTTATTATACCGCTATAATACTCCGATTCTTCTTACTAAACTTGTTATACTATTCACATTCACTGAATAAAGTTCTAAGATTATTTGATTTTCTTCTTCTTAATCTGTATGAAATGATGTAGTTTTATTAATTTCCTTTCTTTTTCACTTTTAATCCTAGTACTGGAAATGTCCTTTTTCTATCCTTTGCTCTTTTCCAATATATATATTTTTTTATAACTACCTTCCAATCAATACCTTCCCATCACTAACTTCTGACTCAATGTCTAATTCACCTTCTCCTCATTCTTTATCTGTATTTGTATATCATTATTCCTGTTTTCTGCGCAATCATCTTGTTGCTCTTCCTGTTTTTTTTTTTTTCATTATCATTTGCATTTTCTTCTTACCAATTTTTTTTCTTTTTGTTCTTTTACACAATTTACCCATAAATATCCTGTCCGTTTACATTTATTGCATTTCACTTCACATTTATTAGTATCATGTCCAAACTCTCCACATACAAAACATGTCTTTTTATAATAGCTATACACAAAATGTCCTTCTTTCCCACAAAAACACGTAAAAAAATATATTGCAATAATCGCTAATACTTTACAACAGCTCTATTTTCTTCAGCATTAATCATGCTTGGAATATGTATAATTCTATCATTTTCTGTTTTCAAAATAATATTATAATTCCATCCTCCAGTTCATAGTCCTCTGTTATTTAATACTTTTGAAATGTTTTTAAATTCTTTGCAAAAGTTCTTCTGTCAGTCTCTGTTCAAAAGTATATACATGCTTTCTTTTTTTTTTCACAATAAAAAGTCTTAATGATAAAGTATTAGGGATAATATATATATATATATATATATATATATATATATATATATATATATATATGTGTGTGTGTGTGTGTGTGTGTGTGTGTGTGTGTGTGTGTGTGTGTGTGCGTATTTTCTTTTATCATATTCCCCTACAAAGTTTTGAGTCCTGCAGCAGTGTACAAAATGTCACAGTTTGTCTCTTTTTTATCAGAATAAACACTCTTCCCTCTTGTGCCTTGATTCCCCAAGGCAGAATCACTGTGCTCCATATTTCATATCTGTCCATCTCCTTCTCTTCCTTACTCTGTGTAAGCACAACACACTTCTTTTTTGCTGTTTCTTCCATCTTCCTACTATGTCTGTTTTTCCTTTTCTCTTCTCCTTTGCTTCTTCTGCAAAATTTCCTTATTTATCTCTTCCACCTCTTCTTTTTTTTAATCTTCTCCATGATCTCTCCCTATGATAAATCTTTTCCACTCTCTGGTTCATTTTCCTCCATTAGGTCCATCAATAAATCATCCCACAGCCCTTCTCACTGCAGGTTTATAACCACAACATCTTTATGCAACCGTTTCTCTTCTCTTATAGGTTCATAGGTTCATAGGTTGGTACTAGGCTATCGGCCCTAAGGCCTATGCAAGCCTAGCCATAACAATTCCCTGGATATTTCTTCCCACAATATTTACTTCCCTGGATCCCTGTCTAGCAGGGCAACTGACATGATCCCCGGGGTGAATTTCCTATCTCCCATCCAATCGTTAAGGTTCCTTTTGAAGAGGGCCAAGGAGGCGCTTTGCTTGACATGTATGGGCAGTCAATTCCAGATTCTGGGGTGTCTCTGGGTCAGGAGCCTATCCCTTCAGCATGTTTTGTTCATTGTGATGACAAGGTTTAGATCCCTGGAACGTGTGGCTCTGAGGGATTGGGATTTCTTTACGTGGAGCATGTCCAACAGCTTAGGGTTTGATATGACCTTGTATGTTAAGCAGAGATCGCCTCTGAGTAGACGATATGCCACAGAGTATATATGCTATTAAACAAATTTCTTTGAAATAACTTGTTATATCCTCAACTTATCTTCTGCCTTTTCTTTTTTTTTCTCAGATATACTCTCCAAACCCTTTTAGCTCATCTCCATGGACTCAACATTCGCCTCAACTCCCGTCCTGCTAACTGGCATGATGAGCACCATCCTCCCAGCTGCCACTGTACTGAGAGCAGAATATACTCACATACAAGTTAAATGTACATACTGCAAGTGCCATAATGAAAAGGGAAAGTTCCCTGATACCCTGGCCAAGTATCCCTTAGTAGTATAAATACAAACTTAGGTCTCCTCTGAAAAGAGACCACTAGCCTAGTGGAACTAACCTGGCCAGGAAAGGATAAACAAACAAACAAACAAACAAACAAACAAACAAACAAATAAATAAATAAATAAAATGAGTAAAAGAACTGGCCCTAAACACTGGGCTATTTTTATGCTTAACTGAGGCCAAATGGCAGCAACAAGCATAGAGTAAAATATATTAGAACAAGAACAAATGCTATAAAGACAAAGCGGTGAACTAGCTGCTACATACTAACTACATGCATAGTCATAGGTCGGAATTTCTGTTATGCTAAACAAATATAAATTCACATAAATTTGAACAATAAAATAATTTGCTTGAACCAGGTTTTATCTTTTAACCTGCCTTCTGTTCAGAAACATCTCAATCACCTTTGCTACTGCACTTATTTAGGAGACAGTTTAAAACTTTCTCTTGAAAAATACTTATAAAAAGGTAAAGTAGCCTCTCTTGGGATGCCAAAGTCTGTCAAGAGGTAGGACCAAGCAGGTGTACAAATGTGTACTTAAACCATTGCACACTTAGTATTAATTTTATTTGGGATGAGGCTAAATGCAGAAATAATGGTGAATGGGTGTGTGATCCCCAGTCATTAAAAGAATATTTCACTAAACTAGACTATGATTATTTGGAAGTGAATTTTGTGTTTTCATCATGAAGATGTTTATGTGGAGGGAAGTGCTGCTTATGAACAGCTGCAGCATTTTCATTTACCTATTTTTGTATGTGGTAGACCACAATACCTTTCTAGTATATGGGGGAGGATCAAAGACTTCTCTGTATTTAAAGAAAGCCTCACTGTGATGGATTCTGAGAATGTATGCTCTGTTTATATAATCCGATACTCAAAATAATGTCTAGGTATAGCCTGTAGATTGAAACTGCACAGTGTAGTTCAAATTACATTCTACCTCAGCTAAACAAGGACGGCAACATCAATCTCCTTGACTTTATAGAATATGCCACACCTGCATTGCAATCCTATCCTGGCAGCAAAACATCTGAATCACACTTATTATCTTTCTGAGTCACCCAAACTCTCTTTTTCAGAATGACACATGATTTTTAGTTTGACCCCCCCCCCCTCAAAAAAAAACAGGAAAGTGACAGCAATCAAAGCATAGTTGCTACCAATGAAATAGCATGGACAAAATTGCAATAACCCTTGATACTGGTAACCTATTAGATGCTGGGAAAGTATTACAGATAACCTTATTATACGTGCACATTTAATAATGTGTTGCTCCTCACCTCTGGTGAAAGCAAATATTATCAAGTGAAGCAATGAAGTAGTTGTCTTTTGCATTAAAGCATCATGCAATAATAGCAGTCATATGTCAAATGAAGAAGACACTGGCATCTGTGTTCCTCTGTCATCTGATGAGCATGTCAATAGAGCACACATCGGGCACAGGCAACAAATAGATAAACTGGTATAGCTGTGACAACATGTTATCATGAAAGTGGTATTGTTGCTCTGACAGTTGTTATTTAAGCTTGCCTTGTGCGTACTCCTGAAGAATTTCATATCTCAGCATTGTAAACACATTGCGTCATATATTTATTATGGTTCAAGTATCTGACAGTGCAAAGGGTCTCTTTTGTTGTCTTGGTCATACGACATGTCATGTTTCTTCTCATTAATGCTAATGATCCCCTGACACTGAAAAGGAGATACTGCACTCTCGAGGAGTCTTAGCTATATGTGTTTTTGATTGACCATAGCATAAATATGAAGCTTATATGTGGACTGCTTATTTTGATGAAACAGACTAATATGATCTGATGTGAAAGAAATCTTACCAAAACCCTTCTGTTAATAATCATTAAATAACTCAATGGGACCTCACTTAGAATATTTTTGTTCCGTATATGTGGTACAGAAGTAAATGCTTTGTTTAATCCAGAAACCACTATTAGCTCCTTAAAAGCCTTTTACAGATCAAAGCTTATTGATCCATGAATGCTGCTAACAAAAATGCTGTACAGAGAATTACTGATTCACACTGTGCCTAGAATAACATCTTGTGAATTATAGTCATTGTATGTTTTTATTCAGATTTCATATGCTTTGTTCAACTGACATTTGAACTGATAGCCAGAATGTTTTACTATTCTGCATTACTGGAATGTAACATGAAGTATACGGCTGAGAGCGTTTGACAATGACATCACAAACTGGGGGAGTTAGCTGATAAAACCATCCTTAGTTGTTTTTTATAGTCTGCTATTACAAGCCTGTTTTAATGTGAAACTGCAATATCTAGATGTTTAGAATACCAGAAAGGCATTTCAGTACTCATTTGTCTTTAATTTAAGTATCTAATCATGCATTGCAGACACTAAAATCATAATTTTAAGAAATTTCTCATAAAAAGACTTGTTTACTGAATGCCAAAGAGTAATTTTTGATAAATATTTACACTGTCAAGTTGGAGGTGCTTGTCATGGAACAGTAATTATTAACTGTTAAACACCCTTGCAGCCATTGTTGTGGATACAAAATTTTGCACTGTAGTGTTTGATGAATGGCATGTTTAAAGTGTATACATGTTGCATTACTTAACTTGAATATAGCAGAAGTTTCAGCATTTATTTCACTGTATTACCACAGACTATATACTAAATTTGAAAAGCCTGTCATAAACTGACTTCAACAAACATCTACGTGGTGCACTATTTTAATGTATCCAATACACTTAAAGTTTGCATTGCATCCTCCTCACTGCTATATAAAGTATACTAATGTTTATGCATTTAGGTATAAATGAGGCTTAATTACAGAAAGCAATATATTACTAATATGAAAAGATCTATACATGTGTAAATGTAACAGGAAACTACATTTAAAAATATAGATGTATTATTAGCAATGCTCATAAAAACGTATAAATTGCTATAATATCCAATATCAGGAGGTACAGGCAACCTCAGATATATTGACTAACAATGTGCTTGTAGATTTCTGATCAAGATGGCCAAGGTCATACAGAAAGTGAGAGGGAAAGAAAGAGAAATATACGCAGTTATAGCTTTTTTGTAAAAATGTCTGATGCTGGATCTGATTTATTATTACTGTCTAGTATTGATGCAAAAGAGTTAATGGCTCCATGTTAAAATTTTGTATAGAGAGCATTATATGGCACATGGTTACGTAGCTGGTTTTAATTAGTCACAGCCTTAGTTGTGTTCTTACTTTCATAGCATTTAAACTTTTAACATAACAATAATGAAGCATAATCGGTGTGTTATATTGGAACCATGTCCATGTAACTTTCTTGAGTATTAGTATTATATTGTGCAGGGAAAGCTTTGATTCTGTAACTAGAAAAAAGACAGAAATGTTTTGCACATCACAGCATTGTGAAGAAAACATCTATTAGGTGTCTGGCAGGATATGTAATGTATAGGATGAAATATCTGATATGTGGAAGTGTCAGACATTGACATATTCTGATATGGACAAACAATTAAGCCATATGAAACTACCCGGCAGAAAAAAATACTAACTTTTTAGAAAGCAGACAATGGAATATTTGTAACAGGCTGTTATTTGCATTTTCCTTTGGCGTTATTCAGTTATTAATCTAGCAGTCCTAACATTTTACTTAGCCTGTTCAAAAATGATTATGCATACAACACTCAATTTTTAACATTAGGAAATTCTAATTTCCATCAAGTGTCACACAAGTGTGTTTCATTACCAAGGTCTAAAATCTAGTATTTTCATTTGTCTTCTGTTTTCTGCTGACAAGCATTGATTTCTTTTTTTTTAACTAGGATACCAAATGGCCATCTTGCTAAGAGATTCTTGGGCAGAGCTAATGAAAGGATTGGTGTCAGCATGAGTGATAGGAAGCCACCAGTTTATAAATAAAATATATCTTCTCTGAAGTTACTGCAGTTATAAAGCTCATGTCTTTTTCAATTCACTGCCAAGATTTTGTTTTCGTTCCTGTCCTAGAAATATGTCAGTGTTCTTGAGATTTTTTCATCTGTCAACTGGGCATACTCAGAGGAAAGAATGCTATAGACTTACATAGGTTAGTTGATGTCCTAATGTCCAAAATCAGCATATTTCTTAAATACTATGATTTGGGCAAAGTACTATGATTTTCAGCCTCTGATTTATGGTGGTAATCATAGTCATTACTCGTATGTGTAATGGGAATATGCACTGTCCAAGCATTAGTGCAACCAAAGCTATTTACAGTCACTCACAATAACCTTGAATAAACTCATGTAAATGAACAATTAATGAGAAGTGCTGTGGAAAGTTTTATGTTAACAGTCCCCCTTCCCCCGCATTTGTGATTCATAGTCAATTTTTGATGAGTTTCTGTGCTAAAAACAGATGTGTTATAAAAGTCAAAATCAAATCTTTTCTTTCTGCTTGCATTTGGCAAAGATGTTTGTCATTGCTGCCAGCCTATCTATTTCCTGTTGTGAGCTACATGTCTTGGTAGAGCCGAAACTACCTGCACCCAATGGTGCTTGTTGGCGAAGAGGGTGAGGATATGGGGCAAAGAATAACTCATTAGAATTTTGATAGTCATGAAATATTTGACAGGTTTAAAGTGCACAGGGATATTTTAATGGCTTTAGTAAGAATGAATGTCCCACAGATGGGAACTGGAGGGGGCGAGGGGTGGCCTCCCTATATTTCAAGATACTAACGTATGTATAGTCTTCACAATGCTTGCCACTAGGACCTTCCAGAGAGAGGCTGGGGACACTTTGGGCATTTGTTAGGCTTCTGCCTTTAAGATACTTCAACAATTCCTTGCTATACTCTTGGAACATGTGTATCAGCATATCTGTTTAATGGTGTCACCGCAAGACCAATCTCAAGCCATGCATGCCTTTTATGGGATGGCACACTTTGCTGAGGTAGTTGGTGAGTTAAATGGCACCTATGTTGCCATTCAGGCCACATCAGGTCCATGGGGGAAGCAGTACCACAACTGGAATCAACTACCAGGAAATGTGTGATTCATGACAGTGCATAATCAACATGTTGAATCGACATCTGGCAGTGCCCTTATACAATACCACAACTCCTCTCTAGGCACCCTGTCATATGCTTTCTCTAAGTCTACAAAAACACAATGCAACTCCTTCTGACCTTCTCTGTACTTCTCCATCAACACTCTCAGAGCAAACATCGCATCTGTAGTGCTCTTTCCTGGCATGAAACCATACTGTATATATATATATATATATATATATATATATATATATATATATATATATATACACACACACACACACACACATACAGACACACACACACACGCACACATACACACATACACACACACACACACACACACACACACACACACACACACACACACACACACACACACACACACACACACACACACACACACACACACACACACACACACACACACACACACACACACATATATATGAATGCATTTTTGCCTGTCTCTGTTGTAATCATATATTTTTTTCCTTCTATTGATCTCATTTGTATAATTTATTGTAATTTTCTTTCACGACTTGTACATTTCTAAGATCATATGTATGCAATTAGTATTTTGACTTATTGAGCTTTTCTCCCCAGGCCTCCCCTAAAAATGGAATTTATGACCATTCGGACTTCCCCTGTAATCAAATATCAAATAGAATAAATACATACATTTTGCAGTTTTGAAGAATGTGTTTTTAGGGACTCAAAGTATGCACAAACTGCTTCTGGTATAATGTTTAGTAATTTAAAATTGATATTCCAGCACTGGACTGAATTGGTGAAAGAAATTTTATGTATTTAAAGATGTACAGCTACTGTATTCCAACTTGAATTTTTCATGAGTTGATACCATGCACAGGAAAGGAAAATAGATGACATTTCTTTGTTTCACATATTTCACATATATTTCTACAGTTTTTGTCATAATGAATAAGAAATATTTTTATAGTATGGTACTGCACATCACATTAATTAATTCTGTTATAGACACAACCCATTTTGTCTTCGGAATTTGTAGCAGTTATTATTTGTGTAGTGCTGAGGGTGAAGTGGCAAATGTGCTAGTGTTTATGGCAAGACGAATGCTACTCCTGTAAACATTTTTTCCCATTATGTGTTAGGCTGCTAATTGTATATATTATTTCATTCTCCCTATCCCCACACCCATTTTTATGGATTCATTTTTTTCATTACAATTTGTGTAACTGCCAGCATTAGCATTACTCATCTGACACTCACAATATTAAATGAGCCCTTAATGACGATAAATATTAAACTCACAATGTATCCCCTCCGCTTTCTTTCTGCATTTGATTTTTTCTTGTATTGTAAGCAATACCATTAGTCAATTGAAATGCATGCTTAAGAAAAGCCTCTTAGTGATGAAGTACATTGTACACAAACGTTTTTATTCCCTTCCACATACCGCTGTTATATACACATTTGATTTACTTCCATTCACTTTAATATTAAACAGTGGCATTGGTGTATTGAAACACATGATGTTGATCTGAGGCACCATGCTATCATTACATGCAGTGCTAAATTTGACTTGCAGTAGGTCAAGGTCAAATGTATCATACACAATGCCCCCAAAGACAGAGTGAGTGAAAGTGCCTGAGATCATGAGCAAGAACTGACTTGCGAACTTGATGCTGACTTACTGCAATGACACACCCGTTGGATGCGTGTGATCCTTCACACCGATCTCACAGTGCTGTGTGGCCAAGACTTCAAATGAGAGGTTCTGCTATGTGTAGATGGATGCTGATAAGGCCTGCATTAATTTTGTTGTGTTATATCCCACTTACAAGTTCCAGAACTTTCCTGAATATCATTTGCAGTGTGACTTTATGTGTCCAGGCAGTATTCCATCCTCTTCCCTAGCTACAGCTGACTCCAACTTGACTCTGGTAGGTCCTGCGTTTTGTACACATGGAGACAGAAATGGTTGCTGAATCTGCCACAAGACTGCACATGAGTGTGACCATAGCATTATCCTTACACTCTACTATTTCCATGCAGTACTAAAAATCCTTGTGCATGTCCTGCAGTACTCTGACAATCTCAAACTAATTCTCTGTGGCAGTGGACTGAACCTAAAGTGCTGGGAAACCAATGCTTTTTGAGTTTCTGGGGTAGCTGTGACATATGCCTGCACCTGCCATCCCGAGTGGACACTGCTACCTTTGAAACAGTGCTGTCCTCTAGAAGGTGTTCCTATGGCTGAGGAGATACTGGTGTTAAAGTACATAGGTTCTGTCCCTGTGCAACCTGCAATGTAATGTCCACATCTATTTGACTTTGTGATCGAGTGTCACTTTCTGCAGAGTTATGTAACTGCTGTGGGATGTGTGATCGTGCCATTAAACTTGCTGACTATATGCCACTGTTCTTTGGTTGTCTCATGAATATAATCGTGTTATTATCGTCAGCAAGCCTTCTGCTGCTGCTATCTTCTAACTGTTCTGGTAAAGTGGAACTACTGCTTCCTACTGCTGAGTCTGTGAGTAATTCATTTATTGCATTAGTCATGAGACAATCAAATGCACTATTATACAATGCCTACTCTAAAACGTGCACGCTGATTGGCCAGCCCAACCAGCGTGCCCGTTGTAAATCCCTCAATATACTAACGGAAAAAGGTCCGGTCGCCCGGACTTTTTCCGTTAGTATAAAACACTGTCTCGCTATGTTAAAAGAGTTTAACATAGCGACACAGATTTAAAAAAAGCAACGGAGATCTCCGTTGCTTTTAGCTGTCTCGCTATGTTAAACTCCTTTAACATAGCGACACAGTGTGTAAAAAGCAACGGAGATCTTGCGATCTCCGTTGCTTTTTTTTTAAATCTGTCTTGCTATGTTAAATGAGTTTAACATAGCGAGACAGTTTTAAAATAAGCAACGGAGATCTCCGTTGCTTATTTTAAAGCTGTCTCGCTATGTTAAACCCATTTAACATAGTGAGACAGTAAAAAGCAACGGAGATCTTGCGTTCTCCGTTGCTTTTACCCACAGCTCTGATGTACTGCGTAGGCATGCGCAGTACATCAGAACTGCCGCGGAACACCAGACAGCTGCGGAAGGGCAGCAAAGAGGCATTATATAATGCCATTATTTAAGAAAAGTAATTATTTCTTTTCTTAAATAATGCCATTAATAATAGCAATAACCCACTTCTGGTGGTGGGTAATGCTGGATTTACCCACGGTTGTCTTTGTTTGGTCCCTCGGGCTTCACCCTCGGGACCAAACCACGCCAACCGTGGGTAAATCCAGCATTACCCACACCCAGGCGTGGGTTATTGCTATACTGAATCCTGTGTAATGGGTTGTTGAAGACACTTAACATGCACACTAACTTCACCTTCATGATAGACAGAAATGGCAGGTTCACCTGTTGACAGTAACTGTCTTGTGTTATATGTAAGCAGTTACCTACTGCAGTCATTGCATCAATGTGAATATGTCATGCTGGATGCACTAACCTTCCATAACACTAATCTAACATAACTGTGGATGCTGCTGAGCTGGGTAGTTCCAGTGTCCACATCACATCTGCTTATGCCTGTGCCATCCTCATCGGTATCCTGGTGATTTCCTGTATGGAGAGCAGGTTTTCCTCATCAGGTGCTAAACTAATAAGTGAAGGAGGTCCTCTACCACTACTACAATGGGCAATTACATTCAATCTTGCCTTTGCTCTAACATGTCCTAACATATTTTTGTCCATTTTTTGCACTATGTCACTGTGCAGTTCCTCTTCATTAAAGCATTTATGTCCTTAACCACCTGATTACATAACCTTGCTCTCACAGCTTGTTTTGGGCCCCCCTTTTCCAAAAATATGCTTTTACATCTGTCCTTAAGGTCCCATGGGGCTGAAATTGTCTTTTCTCTGTCTTGATCCCTGCTGATGCATCATACTTTTACCTAGAACAACATATATAAGTACTCATAATGAAACTTGATTTAACAAAATTAAACACACTCGTCATCCCTGAATCGAAGGCCATGAAACCATGCCTGAATTCTTTGCACTAAAATCCTCTTTATAATATAATTGCAGAGCAATAATAAACTAAATATTTACTATTCAGCATAAGTATGTTGAAGCACGAATGAAATCTGATCAATGTCCTGTTCAGCTTTTATACTGCAAACCTGTACATCATGATCCACAAATGAGAAAGAAATTACAAGTGTTTATCATTTCGAGTGGCCTCATATGTTATGCCACTAAATCTGCACAGGATGAAATGTTCTCTGACCTCTCACCACATATTCCCTGAGTAAATAACCCTGCCACGGATGCTCAGCTTTAATAAATGACATATACCATTGACTTTAGTTTGAAACAAAAATATGTTTTCATTAATTGTCCAATAAGTTGAATTTCCATACCATGGTAATATTTTGTAAGTGTAAATTTATTATTGAACCAAATAACAGTCAGTACCACAGGAAAATATACGCTCTTGAGCAAAGAACAAAAAAGTAATAAAATCATAAAATAAAAGACTGCTCAAGACCGAACCATGCAGGTGGTAGCAAACAGAATGCAACAAGTCTCTTCAGACCAAAACCATATAAATGGTAAACAAACAGCATACAACAAGTCTCTTCAGACCAAGGATACACGATAAATCCAATCCAGTAAGGTAAAAAACTGTCACAACTTTTTTAGGAAAACCAAATCTTTTATTAACAGATATCTGGTGAGCGCTTTCGCCAAAGTGGCTTCTTCAGACCATAACAATATAAAGCAGTTAAAGACACGCCTTATAAATATTTTCAGTAATACCTTCAATTACTTATTATTACTATTATTATTTTTACCTTACTGGATTGGATTTATCATGTATCCTTGGTCTGAAGAGACTCGTTGTATGCTGTTTGTTCACCATTTATATGGTTTTGGTCTGAAGAGACTCGTTGTATGCTGTTTGTTCACCATTTATATGGTTTTGGTCTGAAGAGACTCGTTGTATGCTGTTTGCTACCACCTGCATGGTTCGGTCTAGAGCAGTCTTTTATTTTACGAGTAAATTTATTTTTGTCTTACTTTCCCACAGCAGTTACACCAAGCTCAACTGATCCCAGATAAATATTGCGGTTTTACAATCGTTGATGGAAATGCAGGCTTATTTACACATTTTGCATGCAAATTAA
>NC_056736.1:300470823-300478323 GCF_019279795.1 Protopterus annectens | reverse complement strand
GTAATTTAAATCTTTTTTATGCTTATTAGTAACATAATATATAATACATTGTCACTGCGAAATGCATTATCATTTTATGCCTTAAAACTGCTTAGCAGAAGCTTCTAGGAAACATTTACCATAATGTTTACTCCATGTAAAGATGCACAACCATATCAAATCTTGCACCTGCTTTTTGTATGCACAGGAAGCACAGTTAATATGGGTCTATATTAGATAACCGAATGTTAACTTAAGCGAACACTCACATGAGCGAAAATGCCAGGAATCGAAAGGGTGTTTGCGGGGTCGTGGTACAGTGAAGAGTGGGATATTTGCCCTGTCCTCACTGTAGTGCGATCACGTAGTTGGAATATATAGTTAGCTGGGGGGGGGGTGTACCAAGTTCGATTACCAGCATTTTCGCTCCTGTGAGCGTTCGCTAAAGATAATATTCGGTTATCTAATATAGACCCATTAATACAGTCTATACTGAAGTAGCATCAAATTATGAGTGGATTTACTGTGTCCATTGCTTCTGACTCTCTGCCCTCCCTCCCCTTCTCCTTTTCTTACTTCTATTATCTATTACTTTTTTCTTTTCTTTTCTTTCCCCATGTATGGTAATTTCTCAAAAGATGCAGTGATCCCAGGAGTAGCCCAAAAATGTTCCTGCCAGGACAGGAAACATTCATACTCAGCATGCCCAGGGGTGTCCTCATAGGGTCACAGCAATGGCTCTCATCTCATAGACACCTTGACACAGCACAGACTGATAAGCCATGAAACTCATGAGCTTCAGGACATGGTAAACAAGGATGTGGTGGAGTGGGCAGTTGACAGGCAGCTTAGGCCCATGACAGATCTTCAACGGGTGCATTTCTTGTAAGCAGGTGATTCTTTGCAAATGTTTTTGCATTGCCATAGCCTTTGCAAATGACCTGCACTTACTTAATTACATATAACCATAGTTGAGCTATCTTCAAATAACTGCTATGAATGTGCAAACCACAGGACTATGAATAACACCCTTAGCCTTGCTGTCCTAGACTTATTGTTTTTCCTCATAAGAAGTCTGCATGGTCTGGTGTTTTTGTTCTATGTGGGAGACAGACACAAATTATACAGGCTGCACATTTCACTTTTTTCATTGATTAATTTGTTTCTCAAGTGATAGTTAAATGCACTGGGAATTTCTGTCTTTGTGTTTTCTGATAAGACTCAAAGCCTACATAAACTACAAGCACAGTTTCTGACTTTCTGCTGGGTGTAGAACGTAACCCTATTTTTTTTTTGTATTTGAGTTGGTAAACTGATAAAGCTGCTTTCTCTTTTAACTACTCCATTTGTTTTCTGTTTTAAGAAAACTGCTTGGCCTGGTGTTTTTGTTGGGTTCCTAGTACGTTATCGAATCACTAAATGCCGAACGGCCAAATACTCGAAATGGCCATTCATCGAAGTGTGTTTTGTGGGGTCGCGGTACAGTGGGGAATGGAATATTTGCCCTTTTCCCACTGTAGTGCGACCTCAGAGTTGGTATATATAATTAGCAGGGGGTGTGGGGGCCTGTGCCCTTCACAACAAATGATTCGATGAATGGCAGTTTTGAGTATTTAGCCTTTTGACATTTAGTGATTCGATAATGTAATATAGACCTGTTTTTGTTCTATGTGGGAGATGAGCACTTAAAGTATCTTGGCTGCACATTTCACATTTTTTTTTGATTGGTTAATTTGTTTCTCAAGTGATACCTAAATAAACAGGGAATTTCTGTGTCTTTGCCTTTTCTGATAAGATGCAAAGTCTGCATAAACTACAAGCATGCTGGGGGACTCCCTGCTAGTTATTTTTCATACCCACCCTCCCCTTCCTTGATCCATTTTTTTTAAACTTTATGATTTTAAGCTGTCCACCCTTACTGTAAATTGAGCTTTATAAGCGCCTCCATATTTACACTGCTGTTTATATCTTGAATTACTAAATTGCCTTTCCTTGTGCTTATTTTGAAAAAAAAGCTCATTCTGCCTCTCTCATTGTATTTTCTTCTGATTTACTTGCTCTGAATTTATTATCTAGCTAGCAGTTGGATAAAGTAGTGTATTTTCACACATTAACAAACACCTTCTGTATTTTTACATCAAGAGATCAGTGTATTTTTCATCTAGTGGTACTGGGTGGTAGCCTGTTCTGTATAGGTTGGGGAAACTCACTAGAGAGCCCTGCATGTAGCTGTTTTATTGGCTGGAGGGCTTATTAATTAGCTTACCTTGTTTTTAGTACCTTTATAAATGCTTTACAATTGAATGGCTTTTGGCTGGTTTCTACAAAGCAAAGTATTTGTATTAAATAATCCAACTTTTTAAGCTGTTTAAAGTATTCTGTTGAATCTGTATCTTTAAGTTTGTTTGTGGTGGCATTACACTCTGGACACTCCTTTACTATCCTTTTACATTAGGAAGACTGAGATTATTCATCTAGTGGCAGCAGGTGTTTAACTGGTCTATCTGAGTTGGGAAGCATACAAAGGGCTTTAAGTGTAGTCATTGTATTGGTCAGATGGCTCAGTCAGTTTTCTGTATTTCCAGTGCAGATGTAAATTTGGCACATTTGCATGGAGCTGCTCGCTGTGCCAGTGCCCTGTACAGATCCAAATATCTGGAAACATTCTTATTTTCATTTTTTTGTGAATGTTTTCTGTGCTAGTTACCTTATTGTCACACCCAGGACTATTGCTGCTCAGAGGGCATCTAATTTGATGCTGGGCAGCATCGCTGGATAGAGTTAGCTGCAGATTACACCATGTAAGCACCCTTTCCTCATCCAGTTACAAGCAGCCTTCTTTCCTATCCTTTTAAGTACACATTAGGACCTGCAGCCATGGGTGGGCACTTTCCTGCTATCTTTCCATTCAGCTTGCTGGACATGGGTATCACAAAACAATGTAACAAGTGCCTTATGTACACTGACAACCACTTAAGTCTTGAGCAGACAAATACAGTATGTGAGAGATGTAGTAACACATTGACATTGGAGGATAGACTCTCACATACAGACACAAAAAGTAACAAACAGGTTGCTAGCAACTCACATACATGACTCACCACACCCACAAAGTTCCACACATGTAGACCCATATATGTGGAAGTGCTTACGTGTAACTTGCCCAAACCTCAAATGCCTCTCAGGTGCAGTACTCAGAAACTCTGCATACACCCAAGCATGACAATTCCCAATTCCCAAGCCCAAAAGGTGAAAAACTCCATGACCTGATATTCTTGTCATAGGAGACTCCATTGTGGGACACACTGATGTCCCTCTTACCAGGCTGGATAAGGGATAGGTTACAATTAACAGCCTGTCAGGGGCCAGAATTCACCAGATAATGCAAGCACTCGAGTCATATACCCTTAAATACCAGTATGACTCAGTCATAGTCCATTTGGGCATGCATGATCTGAGATGATGTACCTCTTTGGACTATATGAAGAGAGAAACAGTTGAGCTCTCAGAATATGTGCCACATGCAGGTATTAGCCTAGCATTGATCAGCATTCTACCATCTATGAGGATGATGCCACAATACCACCAAAAAATGACTGACTTAAACAATTGGCTTAGCTACTGGTGTCATTCCAAGGGGGTCCAACACTTGTCAGTCTGGATGGACATGGGTGATAGGCCGATAGGCCATGGTGTTTTACCCGGGATGGTCTTCACCTGTCACCTCTATGCTTTTGGATATTGGCCAAAACATTACTCATCCTGATAGTGCCTTTTTTTAGATATTGCCAACAGACAAACCTTCAAACATAACAAAAGAGACTCAGGACAAGCTAAAGTTATTACTGCTCAATGCTAGGGGTGTCAACAAGAAATGACATTCTCTGGAAGCTCTCCTTGCCCTGGAGAATGCTGATGCCTGTGCAGTTGCAGAAACAAGGTCCAAAGCCACAGAAAGCACTCCAGTAGTGCATGGTTATAATGACTTTCATACATTCCAACCACCCACTGCATGTGAAAGAGCAAATGATAGAGGTGTATCTATCTACCTAAAGGATAAGCACACCTCAAGGCTAGTCAAACAATATGACATGCTTGAGGTACTACATGTCCAACTAACCATGGGAAAAATCCATTACCATATTTTGCTAGCTACAGGTCCTCCACTATGAACCAGGAAACCCATGTATCATATCTAAAGTTACTAGAATCACTCACCATCCAGCCCAATGTCATACTCATGGGTGATTTTAACTATATCTCCATTAATTGGGAGGCATACATGACCACTAACATGCAGGCCCAAGCATTTCTTGGCTTTGTAAATTCAAATGACCTGGAGCAGCTAGTCTGCACTTCCATTATTGGAACAAATATCCTAGATCTGGCACTGACAAATATGGATTAGTGCTGCACCCCCCACCCCCAGTGTTATGTCCTCACCGATAAGATCAGGTCACAAAGCAATCCCCCTTAAAATAAAGGTAAAACTAGTCACCCCACCTGACCCCAAAAACTTTAAGAACTTCTCTAAGGTGAATTACCCCTATTAAGAGATGGCATAGCTAGTTTCCAAATTTTCCCAATCCAGAAAAGACAAAAACCTATGCACAGGCATACACAAAAGCCTTGTATGACTATATAAACAACTGCATATAAATGATGGTACCAAACCAAAATAAACCAAGTCATAGGTTAGTTATTGCCTTATATATTCTACCATAGGTTCATAGTTTAGTACTAGGCTAACTGCCCTTATGGGCCATTTTTACCCTAGCCATTTACCCCATGTCAGAATAAAACCCTGCACCTTATTTTTCTAAGGTAAGCACCTTAACCATTACGCCAACCAAACAAACCACCCTGTTGGACACATTGTATTGACAGATTCTGTGACAAAAGGAAGAAAATCCTGTTGAGAAGTAAGAGGAAATGTGCACAACAGAGCAGTAAGTCCCTCATTAGTCTAAACAAGTAAATCAGGGAACTAGTCAAGTCTCTGAAGGCAGATGTTGAAGTAAAAATAGTCTCAAAAGCTAAGGATAACCATAAGGCATTCTTAAGTTATGTCTGCAGTCTTAAGGGCAACACCCATAGATGTGTGGAATTAGTTGTAGATGGCATCACCTATACTCAGCTAGAAGACGTACAAATTTGCTGGCCAACAAATTCAATTCAAATTTCACCTCCCCCTCATCCCCAGTTTTCCCCCAAGAAATACCTTCCACTACTCTACTGCCAATTATCACCAAAGAACCGGTTGCCACTGCGATCTCTAAAGCTAAAATCACAGCTTCACCTGTGCTTGACAATATACCAGGTTGCTTCTTAAACAGGTTAAATCAGGACTTATCAGTTCTATTAGGATCTGTAGTTAACCACAGCTTCTGGACTGGCTTTGTCTCGATAGAGTGGAGGATACCAACTGACATCACTATGCATAAAGGGGGACCATCTACTGACTCAGGAAATTACAAACCCATAAGTTTGTCTACTCTTATATTTAAGGCCATGGAAAGAATAATAAGTGACCTGATAAATAATTGCATAGGAGACCTACAAACAGTGGACCTGACCCAATTTGGCTTTGTCAAGGGCAGGTCATGCCTAATGAATTTGGTGGATTTCTTTGAGAAAGTCACTTTGGCCATGGATGAAGGTGAAACAGTCCATACCACCTACTTTGAACTGGCTAAGGCATTTGACGCAATTCCCCACTCAGGTATTGTAAATAAACTGACAAAACTGGGCATAAATTCCTATGTCACTGGACGGATAGCCAACTGGCTCATGAACACGACACATGTGGTTAAAGTGAGTGAATCCAGATCCAGAAAGAGGCCAGCTGCTAGTGGTGTGCTACAGGGCTCAATACTGGGACCACTCCTGTTTGGAAAATACATCTCTGAAGGCAAAGCAAATTTGAAAGGCCACTGAATGATAAAGTTTTCAAACAGCTGGAAACTGGGGGCAATAAATGAATCCCCCAGTGATATTGCTATTCTTCAAGAGGGTTTAGATCAGACAAATGACTGGTGCAAGAACCATGGCCTAAAACTAAATGCAAAAAGATGCATTATCATACCCTTTGGGAATTCAAATACCCCCTGCAAATTACAACATCAATAGCACCCCCTTAGAGTAGACTAAGAGGTGGGAGATCTAGGTACACATATAGATTGCAACCTGAAGTTTGACCACCATGTGTCCACAGGGGTGAAGAAATTGGTTTTTGTATCACGACTTATAAGTAAAGTTATGGCATCCAGATCCAAAGAAATTATAGCCCTGCAGTACTCAGCTCTCGTTAGACCAATAAACCAGTACTGTGTGCACCATTTTCATGTACTTGACTAGGTACCTACAGCAGCTGGAGTAACCTCAGTGGTTTCTCACAAAGAAAATACTGGGTATAACCAACATGAACTCTGTGAACAGACTAAAAGCCCTATCTCTTTACTCTGGTTCCTACTGACTATTAAAGGTTGACTTATGCCTGATCTACAAGGCACTCACAAATCCAGCCCTGATGGAACTGCTATACATCCACAAGTCAAACAGCATGAGGATCACCTAATCATAAGATTTAAACTTAGTGACTCATACAAAACATGCTGGAGAGGCAGATATGTGTTGCAGAGATTGCCCCTTCTTTGGAACAGGCTTCCTAGTCACATTAAGCAGATCTCTTCCCTGGACCTCTTCAAAAAGTTTGGATCAACGGATGGGGAATCAGAAATTCACACCTAGGGAAGTGCCTATTATCCATAAGGATAGGGGCAATCTGTAAGATACTCAATACACAGGCACAAATCCATGGCATCCTATTGCCCATAGGGGCCATATAGTGAGCAAACTTGAGTTATATGGGCTATGCTTATAAAGGTCCTTGAGCTGTTAGCCTAGTAATCTCCTATGAACCTATGAACCTTCAAACAATAGAAATTTATACAGATATGAACATAAATACAGAGAAAACAAAAGGTAAAGAAATTAAAATAAATACACATCAGCAAACTTTTTCTGTAGATAAAAATATTTCTGAACCTAGATATTATAAGAAGGTGTTAACTGTCTATATAAGTTAAAGTCAACTAGTCAGTTAGTACTTTCTTAAGAGAGAGTAACATTTATGAAACCTACATTTATGATGTAAGCTAGTTACTATAAAGTGTATATGTTTGGATATAACACACACCAATGTGCAAAATAACCAACATTGGAATATATAAGCAGTCATGTCAAGGAAATTGTCTCTCTGCTTCAACAACCTTTCATACAATTGTTAAAATTAACTACAGTTATCAGAATTGTCCATGTCACCCTTCATTCTTACATTTTCTTAGTAAAATCCTATCTCAGCAAATGGAAATATTTTTCTAAAATATACTACGCACTCATGCATACACACACACACACACACACACACACACACACACACACACACACACACACACACACACACACACACACATGCACGTGGGTGCAGACACACGAACACACACACACACAGCACTGGCT
>NC_056736.1:300430823-300468323 GCF_019279795.1 Protopterus annectens | reverse complement strand
TAGTGTACTGAAGTGCAATCTTGGAGATGTTATATTTAAGAAGCAGGGGGTGTGGGGGGCACAGCCACCCACATGGGGGGGTGCAGGGGGCTTGCCCCCCTGCATATAGTTGAAGGGTAATATGTTTTTGTATGTTACTTGTGCTGGAATATAGTAAGTGTTGGTATCCTGTGTGTTTTCAGGATTTTGAGTTTTCAAGATTGTGAGTTTTCAGGATTTTGGTCTCAGGATTTTGGTCTTCAGGATTTGGGGCTTTCAGGATTCTGTAGCGCTTCCATATATGGACATACACACACACACACACTCACACACACACACACACACACACACACACACACACACACACACACACACACACACACACACTCACTTACTCACATACACACACACAGTGGGTGACTTGAACAATTTATCCACAGAAAAATTGCATCTTTATTGCCTAAAATTAAATACAGCCTTACTTGGAGTGCTTTTTTTTTTCTTCAAGTATGTTTGCATAAAAAAAGTATAGCCACATTTGGGGAAATATCTTTACCTTTGATTATCATATAAATAACATTCTATGTTTACATTTATGGCAATGCACTTACTTTTTTCTCATCACTGATATGTTTTACTGTATTACTTCTAAAGCCACAATTTGATTTGCATCACAGAGTTCAACCCTCATTGCCATTTCTGTATCTACAGCTCCATTTCTGCAATTTCAAGTCTAATAATTCATTGTGGAAAGTAGACGGAAAAATGTATGTGTTAAAATTCTAGCATCCGATTAAAATATAAAGGCTAACATTCCGTGATAGTATTTTAGAGAGCTTGCTTTGCAATGTTAATAAGCAAATTGAAAACAATGAACATGAGATACATTATTGCTATAATGGGGAAACACTTTTATTTTCTAACAATTCATGGCCTTATAAAATACCTAACAGTAGACAGATAGAAGGATTTTGTTATGCAGCAGTAAGAAAATAACATAATATGTAAATCAAATAAGGTAGAAAGAAATACAGTGTTACAGAGTAGCAAGGAAAAAGTGCCTGAAAAGGGATATCACAGTTAGACAGGGCTGTATTATTCACTGCCAAGTAGCAAATAATCTCACCTTTGTGATCAGGTGCTTGGCTGCTGTGACATTTTTAAAAATATGGTACTGCTGATAAAGATATATAAATGATGGCAGATACTAAAACAGAGTTTGCAGGTAACACCTGGATATGATTACACAGGCAGCTCTTGGACCCCTTTATGATATGTTCTGTTAACTGAAGGACACAGTGAAATGTGTTGTTTATCTTCTGTTTTATTAAGGATGTGATGATATG
This sequence comes from Protopterus annectens, assembly GCF_019279795.1. Lineage (NCBI taxonomy): Eukaryota > Metazoa > Chordata > Ceratodontiformes > Protopteridae > Protopterus > Protopterus annectens. Next base: position 300,466,998 of record NC_056736.1, on the reverse strand, counting down.
AAGTAGTGTCATCTGTGCCAGGGAGAGTAGGGCAGTGAATGTGTAAAATATGCCAGCATAGCTAGCTGGAGTTTTGTAAAACAATTATGTCATTTGACTATCATCATTTGATTATATATATATATATATATATATATATATATATATATATATATATATATATATGTGTGTGTGTGTGTGTGTGTGTGTGTGTGTGTGTGTGTGTGTGTGTGTGTGTGTGTGTGTGTGTGTGTGTGTCCAGATGCTTGTGTTAAAAATGCATCAACACTGGGTCCTGCATGACAGAAAAGAGATATACATTTATGTCTGACAGTATTATTATAACTGATTAAATGTATATGTTTTAACAGAGAATTTTGGAAGGGAAGAGGTTAAACTCAGTCCAGCTACTTTTGAAAAATAGTTTGAGAATTAAATGGGTTGGCTTAAGCCATACAGATTTTATCTTACATGTCTGATTGCAGCCAGAGACAAAAATGTCTGAGAAAAAAAACAAGACTAGGAATCTTATGTATTGTTCTTAATGGTGAACTAATTGCTACTCTGAAAGGGTTGAAGTTTTTGAAATTGTTTTATAGCTTTCATATGCTGCAATAGATCTTAGCAAAGCTCTAGTTGTGTATTGTACCAGAGTTAAGTGATCAAATGTGACGTCATTCTATGACCAGCACAGAAACGATTCTTTAGATCTTAGTGACAGATATGATGGAACTCTCGCAGCAGTACTTTGTTTTTCAGAACCTGACAGAAAGATCTCTCACAGATATCTCACAATACCTCACACCTCAAATTGCCTTGCTTTTGTAAGCAGCTCAACACTCATCAACTTGCATTACTGTAGTAAGTAACTTAACTATGGAACAGTAATTGTTTAGTCAGTCAGGAAAATATAGTGAGATTAGTTAAGTATTGTTTTCTGCATCTGTGTGAATCTATCCAACTGTGTTATTTTTTATATCTTCTGTGGTTTTAACTCTGGTGTTTATTGTAACTAGATATTCGGTATTCTCATTTTTTCTATTTTATTGCTTCTTTTTAAATATTTCTATGGCTTTCATTGTGGCTGGTCTTTTTGGGAATACTTTTAACATCTTAAGAGTAATTATGCTGATTTTATTGACACAGTGGCTTTTCCTGAAAGCCTTGCTTCATTCGTCAGAGTCTACCATGTGTATTAGTATTAATTTTACTCAGCATAATTGGGTACTCTCATAAGAGCCTTCAAGTAGCTGGCTGGTGGCAGTGTAATTACCTTATAGTCAGGGCAGAGGGAGCACAGCTGGTAAATCTGTACCAACCTTTCCCAGGTGTGCATGTGTCTGTGTGTTTGTGTGTGTGTGTGTGTGTGTGTGTGTGTGTGTGTGTGTGTGTGTGTGTGTGCGTGTGTGTGTGTGTGTGTGTGTGTGTGTGTGTGTGTGTGTGTGTGTGTGTGTGTGTGTGTGTGTGTGTGTGTGTGAAACTCAAATACCCAAGTGTGGGTATCAGCTACTGGGAACAGGGACACAGCGCTCCAAAGTTGTCATTCTACTTCCCACAGGCTTAGTGGTCATAGTCACATCCAGAGCTGCTCTGTCTCCACATCTGGTACACCATACACATTCATCTGGTCAGGGCAAAGTAGCTTCACACCATCAGTTTCATCTGGTGGCAACCAGTAAGCAGTGCCTCAAAAGGCCCTTCTGCAGGGAAGTAGCCATCAACAGTGTTCCACTCCTCACCTGTGGGGCAACTCCAGTTGTTACATATACAGTCATAAAGTGCTACATCACCTACTGCACAAAAGGCTTCCCATCCCAGTATTACATGGCCACTCAGACCATCACCCCAATATCCCTTATCTGAAAACAAAATCAGTTCCCTAGACCGTGTGCTTACCTGACTCCCCCTAACCACCTAGCCATATGACTCACTACCACATCTACCTGCAATAACATGTCCACCCTGCTTCTTATATTAGCATCACTGCCCCCTGTGACTGTACCTCACCACCACCTGTGACTGTGTCCTGCCCACTCCTCAAACTTTTGTGGGATAGGAAATGTCTGATGCAGAACATGGTCAGACAATACACGGAGCTGCCTTGACTGGGCATACTATTATACCATTACATGCATGAGTTTTATTTTATATTGCATCTGTCATAGCTTTTCATTGTGTACTAGGTGTTGCCTCTCTACTATTGCCAAAGCATTCTGTAGCTGTCTCAGCTGCACATGTGGTTGTAGTGCATACAGTTCTTCCAATGACTTCTCACTCATATCTTCCACTGATATTGGCTCCGGTACACCTGGATTATAGTGGACTAGCCATGTTTTCAGTTGTTTATATTCGGTATTAGTCTCATAAGTACTGATGATTTGTTATGTAATTTACCAATCAGATTTTGGATATCTAATGATGTAAAGCAGAGGCTGCTTTAAAAGTTCACTCTAAGAATCAAGTTAATGTTCAATGAAATTCTAAACATAATAATGAAAGTGCTCATGTTTTGATATTTATAAAGTCATTATGCCTTATGTGTCATGGTCATATTTTTGTTTTAACAAATGAATTTAAAGTGACTATTCTGGAAGCATTTATGTACTTTATTGTGAATTGATTTTACACTAGCGTGAGAAGTTCTGGGTTTTTACATTGTACATTTGATCCTCTACATTGCACACCACTTGGCAATGGTTGAAGTGGATGCACTTCCAGTTGATACACCTGACGCTGATTGGAGCAGACAAGATCTTTATATCAAAGTGAGTATGGTCAAGTTCCGACCCATGGTACAGAGGGATAATTCTCTTATTGCATGCCAGACAAACCAAATTTGATAAGTGATGTGGGTGCTGGGCTAAATAATGTGATTCATTAGTTAAAACACTTGTGAAGCTCATTAACCAGTCAGGACATACAGAGACATGCTGGGAGCAGTATACTTGGTGAAGCACCATTCAAATCTCCATTGACCTCAGCCACCTTAACTAACCTATTGTGTTACCGGGGAGGGCTTACTGAGGGGATCAAAACAGTTAGAAATTGCAGTTGAGGACTCTTACAATGCTACCCAAATGTTTTTAAGTACCTTGTTTCAAATAGTTACTTCAACAACTACGTTTAGGATATTTTACTGCTGAAGAATATGACACAAATTATGTTATCAAAAATGCTGTTTAGTACAAATTACACCCCTGCAAGTTTTATTTAATCAGACTATGCCCTGTAATGTACCAGTGATACAATTTATATTGATTCATACATGAATCATGCTTTTGATTATTTCCAGGAATTACTGCTCCACACTCAAATGCAGCAACATTTTTTCAGTTGTTCCTGCTGCAGCCCTACTCATGAAGTTTTTATTTATTTGTAAATTGTAGCATTGAAAGGTACAATGGTCTCATGTGTCATTTATGTGTAGTATTATATATCTGATCTTGGGTGGGATTCACATTTTGATAGCATTCAACTTATGCATCTGTAAACCTGCCAACATTTTTGTTTTAGGTTTTCAGGCTTCCTTTTTATAGTATGCCACATGTAATACTCGTAATGAATCATTGATGAGGTATCTTTTTTAAAAGTTTAAAGTGCCACAGATATTACAACACACTTAATCCACTGCTTTATGACTTTTTAAGGTTTCAGAGCAATAAACATAGAGTCTGCCCTGTGGGCTTTACATTTTTACTGGAGAATGAACAAAGATGCTTTAACTCTTAACTACTGTGAAATCAATCATGAAGTATTTAACTGGACATAGATGCCATGAAATTGCACATGAAAGTTAATGCCACTGTTTTTTTCCCTGTTGTAACAGATACGTTTGCAAACACTAAACTTGAAATTTACTGAACAGAAACGGACCAGGCAAAGTCATGTTTGTATTTTAAATGATTCTGAATAGGAAAATGTCTGCCAGACTTTGCCAAATATTTGCCAGTCAAAGCAGAAATCTTCTGTGAAAAATGAACACAGTTCAGATCATGACAGATGTATTGCACATTTGAATTATTCATCTTCCTTTGGGATAGATTTAGTTTTTGATATACCTGACTGAAGCAGCACACATATTTACCTTTGTTCTGCTCCCAATAGCTTTCATTATTGTATACAAGTACGGAGATTGTTCCCTATTACTCTCTAAGTTATTGTTCATGGTCACATTCTTACATGCAAGAACAAAACTTTGCAGGTCCTAGTCATCAAAAAATTCAACACTGAAGAAGTTAAATGTTGAAATCTGTTGGTATGGTATTCAGTTGTTTATGTAGTCCCCTCCTGACTCTTGTCATAGGAAGCCTGTACCCTCCCTCACACACTTCTGATACTCTTGATACATAAGTATACTTACACTAAGACTAATCTACCAGACATTGTGTAGTATGGGCATCTGTAAATCATCTTACCATGCCATGTCCAAACTGAGAGACATTGACTGTGACATGCATAGGCCTAATTTAAACATACTGCACCCATGGACTGCCACGTTTCCATGTAACTCTTAAAACTGAGCTGTCACCTTACTGCTTAGTAGCAAAGGCACATAGCAGTTCTCTCTCTGAATTGCTTTTGGCTTAATTACTACAAAATGCAGTGCAAGGTAGCCTTTAGTAGTACACAACAGATTAGGAACACTGCTACATATGTCCCATAGCTGTGCATTCTGTCACTTGCACTTGTTTTCTCGAATTATGGCATACGTGCACTTTGGGAATGTTCTAATTACCCTGCTGTTATGAAATGCAATCAATCTCTAGACAGACTTTCCAGGGGATTGAGGAAATCGTGTAGAATCATCTTTTGCTGACAGCAGATTTCTCCATTTTTTCCACTGCTGTATGACCTTGGAGTAGGCATATATTAATTGGGGGGGGGGGGTTGCCTCCCCTGAACTTTGGGAGGCTGCAATGGGTTATCCTGCAAAAAAACAAATTGTGAGCATTGAAAAAAGCTGTTTTTGGCACAATTATTTGATCTATCCACGTCAATGAAATGGTTGTCAATGTCTATTTCTACTGGGGACTGGAAGAGGCTACTTGCATTCAAGAAAGAATTAGGAAGAGAATAATATAATTATGTTCTGGAGAAGAAGGAACTATGTTATGAGGACACAACCAACCTGAATACATAGAGTGGTAATGCAATTTATCAGTAAAAAGATCAGTATCTATAGAAAGGTGGGAAGTTAAGAATGTAATGAGGAATAAAGGACTATGAGTGTCACAAAAGCAACAGCCATCATCAGTTAGACATCATAGCCTTAGAGAAGGAGTCATAACATATGGGCAAAATAAATGTTGAGTTACATTGGAAAATAGAAGAGGAATTGGTAGGATGTTATTTTTTTTAAGAAGAGAGAGAGAAAAGTTCAAAATTTTGCAGTTCAGATGAATTCTCCTTTTTTTCCTCAATGCTTGCTGACTATCACCCCCCACCTTCCCAATGAATCTTGAGTCCCTTCATTCCATGGGTAGAGTAAAACCTCTACAATCTCAACGGAGTAATAACAAGGCAGAGAGTGGTCAGCAAGGTAGGCATGAAGGTTGTTATTGCCCTGTCCTCTTTTACTGCTTTAATGGGCCTAGAGGGACACAGAACACCCCTTATCAGTGGTCTGATTGCTTGCTTTAGCCACTTAGACTAGCTTCCGATGTTAAACTGTCCCCAGGGTGAAATGGTACCCAATGCCCTTGTCGTCATAGGCATGTGATTCTTCAAGGCTGGATTCAGGGGATTCTAATATGTCTAACTCATCCTTAGTGTCTGATGTTTATACCTGTGTAATTATGGGGGTTCATAGTGCATTTGATTTGCACAAGTATACTTCTATCCATGCACAAACAAGGCTACAATCAATGGATTGGTGAAGCTAAGTACACATCACCAGTTTGGTTCTGTTCTTATCCTAGTCTGATACTGTGTATCAAGACCATGCATGCACAAGATATTACTACTGCAGTGACTGGATCATTTCCTCACCCACTATTAGCAAACCACTTCCTGCCACTCATTACCATCCTCCCTTAGATGACATCATCAGCACCCAATCTGCTTCTCACACTCAAGTTAGCATCTAAATCATAGTCAAGACTTTATCCCTCTATGCCCTAGAGCCAAAGTGGGTAAGACAAAACTTGTGAATGAAATCTGTTATCTCTGCAATTTCATGGAACTAACAGGGTAGGTTGTCAGTACATGAAGGTGAAGATGTTTAGACACAGATAAATGGGCAGATGGAAAACAGATATGAAAACCAGTATGAAAGAAACTTGTGAATCTTTGAAAAGATAAGGGATAGGACATAGATGAGTGGATTTTGATAATGACTGTCCTCTTGTACAGTAGTGTCTTTAGGAAGGAGTCTGACAGATATAGTTCCTTTTGAATGAGTTCTACTCCAAGTAAGATCATGAAAGAAAATACTGCCTGGTATGCTGTTGGCTTTTTTTGAGAGATAATTCTCTGGTGATGGCAGAAAGTAAAGCATCACACAGCAGATGTCTTGCCAGTGCAAAGAGATTTTGTTGTATAATTGAACCATCTGTTCAGTGTAAAAGGAAAGCAGGTAAATGTGATATACTTAGACTTCAGCAAGCCCTTTTTCACTGTGCTTTTTGATATTGTTGTAGGAAATTTAAAGATTATAAGTAATGTGTTTAGACATGAGGAGTAGTTTGAAAATGACTGTCTCATAGTAAGAAGGTGGTGGTTAGTGGAAAACCATTAGAAGTAGAGTTAGTATGTGATGGAGTACGATATGATGTTCATGTTTTATGTCCATACATGTCATTTGTTCCATGGTTTCCATTAAGTAGGACATCTTATAAGCTGTTGATAAAATGACTGGCATAGTAGTTAGCAATGAGAAAGCTAGTCTCCATATAGACTTTCAGTGAATGTTATTGTTTGTATCTAGTTGCCAAGTGAAACGTAATATAACAGTAATTTCAAGTAATACACAGAAAAAGGAATCAAGGGACTAATCACCTCTGTGCCTAGTTATATTGTCCATCATGCACAGGCAGTAATGAAGAACAAGAAGGTGATCTGGTGCATACTTCTGGCAATAGATTCCACAGATGTTGAATTTATTCTTCTTTTATACTGATCACTGGCTAGACCACAACCAGTGTACTGTGAACGTTTCCTGAGAAGATAGTGAGAAAGTGACATTTGGACCTGCTCAAAACCAAACAGTAGATAAATGGTTCATATGTTCATAGTTTCATACTAGGCTGTTGATCCAATGGACCATTTGTAGCCTAGCCAATAATCCAGCCGAGGTTAGTTGTAGGTCCATCTCTGGTGAGTGGGTGACTACTGCATTTCTCTACACCTGCAGCACAAATCATGTGGACAAGATGAGATTGAATAGATGTAATAAGGAGTCCACAAAACAGTGCTTGATACAAATTGGCAGAGCCCATGCAGTTAGTGTTTTAGTCTTAGAGGTAGTGACTGGGACTCATTCAGATGTGTGTGTGTGTGTGTGTGTGTGTGTGTGTGTGTGTGTGTGTGTGTGTGTGTGTGTGTGTGTGTGTGTGTGTGTGTGTGTGTGTGTGTGCGTGGGGGGGGTTGGACAAGCTTGCTAATATGGTGTGAGAAATTTGGGAGATATAGGGTGGTAAAATCTGAACCGAATTTGTCTGCTAATATGTTGACAATTTCCTCAAGGGATGAGTATGTAATGTTATTTTATACTAACTGAGAGCATTCTTGGTTATTAATCCTTAGGTTCCTAGAAGAGCTGATAATGCTGCGGTGGTGCAGTGGTAGCATTGTTGCCTCACAGCAAGAGGTTTTCCCATTCGAATCTCAGCTGGAGTGCTGGGAGTGCCTTCTGTGTGGAATCTGCATGTCCTCCCCGCGGTTGGATGGCATTCAAAAGACATGCGTAAATGGGCGTGCCTTCGTTGAAGGTTGGACGTCGAGCTGGCACCTCGGCGTTCATTAAAATCTACTGTCAATCATTAGTGGACTGGAGTTCCACTGTGGCGCCCCGTAACCAGGAAAAGCCGAAAGACAAAAAAGGTTCCTAGAAGAGCTGAAGAATACTTTATTGTTATCCTCATGTGTGGCAATTCATAATTGTTTATGCTGTTAGAAGAGTTGATTTTGTTTCTAACTTCTTTATTGATACTTTTGGGTTTTCTCTAGCGGATGCAGTGTTGGTTTTCTGTTTATAAGTTATTTTTTTCTTTCTCCTGTTGTATAATTTGTTGATACTTAAGTTCCACCAAATGGATGCGTTCTTATATTTTGCACTAAATGTTTTTCTTATGGACATCAAGACTTTGGCATAACTTTCAGGTGGGTATAGAGTTTATCTGTGAAAATTACAGCATATGAAGCAGGTCATCTAGGAGAATATGATGTTTCAATTTCATCAGGACATCAGTTCGCAGAAGTAATTTTGCCTTTGTGAAGATAGAGGAGTTTCAAGGTAACTGAGAACTCATACCTAGACTAAATGTTACCGTATAGTGGTCAGATTTGACCAGTGATATGGTAATGTTAAGCTCTGAGCACAGTTGGATTATGTTTGTGAGAACCAGGTCCAATATTTTAGACCCTCTCATTGGGATTTGGATTAGTTGGTCCAAGGAATTGGCAATAATAAAAGAAGAATTTCTGTAAATACATTTTTGTGGTGGTGTAGGTTCCCCAGTTAATGGAGAAATAGTGAGGTCACCCAAGAGGATAATACCTGGAGGAGTTCTAGGTCATTGTCCTGTATTACAAATGTGGAAGAGATATGGTTTCTTAGGAATATAGGTATGCTCCCACAAGCTACAATGTCCAATTAAGTACTGGGCCTTATGATGTGGTAGCCATCAAAACTCAACACAGCACCACACAGTAAGGCCAAAAAAAAAAAAAACAAGCAATGAAAATTAGGTGCAATCTTAACCCAAGTGTTGTACATTACCCAGAACATATATCAATCAGTCAGTCTCACTCTTACATATATAGTTTACAACTCTGTAAGATAGTTGCCACCTATGGTCACGCAGATTAACAAAAGGCAGTGTTCTAAATAGAACTGAACAGCTCAGAATGACAAGAGTGCAACCAGGACTATTAGAAAAGGCAGAGTTAGCTGGAAATTACTGAAATTATGTAAAAATAGTGCAGACAATTGAAAAACTGTCCAGAGTGCCTTAAAATAGTAAAAGCCAATTCAATAACGGCTAGAATAGCTATGCAACCTAAGTACAAACATACAAAAATATGATCGTTTTTGTCTCTTTTCAAGTGCAGTAGCTAGTTAAACACTGAAGTCAAACAGCTGAGTTGTCTGCAGTCTTACTAAGAAGGCTAAGGCTGAACCAGTCCCCACACAATCAATCCAACAGAAGAAAACAAAGGAATCAATGAAGACCAGGTGCACGCTGAAGCCAGGCTGCTATAAACCCCCCAGAACATGTATCAGTCAGTCTAACTCTCTCTTTGATGACTCAGAACGGATCTTAGGAGAGTTGCAAGCCCTGATTCAGTGATTTGATTTGAAGAAATAGTATTAAACAAAACAACAGTGCAAATACTGGATTTCAAAAATAAACATTCTGTTAACTGCTCATTGCCTGAATCCATCTAACTACCTAGCAGAGTTTTAATAAGAGCATACAATGCAGATATAATGCACCAGTGAATGTTATGGAGGATGCAAGCTATGAGCACAAACTTGGCAAACCAAATGTGCTAAGACATATGCTATAACAAATATTTGTTCACCCCTATTATTTGGGAGGGATTGACTTGAAATGAAAGGCAGTTGGAAGTGATCAATTTCCCTCCCAGGAAAAGTTTATTGCAGCTATAATGTTTTCAGCATCACTGGCAACAAATAAAAAATACTATTCAACTTAATGCAATAGACGTAATCATATTTGTACTAGCTCAATACTTCCCTGCTTAGTTTCATTACCCAGTTACCCAGTAAGAATAACATGGAGTCACATATTCTGCTTCATGGAGTATTATGAATGTGTGTACTACAAAATGTTGTTGCTACAACTGTGGGCCTGTCTATCCAAGCTAAAACTGAATAGTTCTATTTCCATAGATCTCAACCTCTTAGAGCAAGAAATTTGGACAAATCCTGACGTAATGGGGAAAAAAAGCTCAAAAATAGGTAACATTTCAAATATTGCTCTTATAAAGTTAGAAAGTCACTAGAATAATAGGATTTAAGTTAGCATGCATTTTCTGAAGGATATGAAGTCTGACACTGAAATGGGTATCATTATTTAGTGACTTTAATACTTAGATAATCCCAATGATTTGTCAAAAAAAACACAAATTATTATGAGGAACAAGCCAAAAATATGAGGCAAAAATCTGCACATTCTGCAAAAATCTGTACAGCTGAGAGGTATGTTTTTCTATTTGTGCAGAGCTTATGACTTGTTCTGTTACTACTTTTGCTAAACTTACATTGTCCACTCTATAGTGCGTTACAGGCTGAATGCAATACAGTTTGATTTTCTTATCGGTTGTTATTATAAGCAGTCATGTTTTGGGTAGGCTCAACTACCTGGTTAATAAAAGAAATATATCAACTAAACCTACAGTCTTCTCAAAAGTTCCTTTATGTTTCGGCTAGGTATAAGTGACTCCTGCTTATCATCATCCATAAGGTTAGTAAAAGCATCTGACATAAATTATAATCCAGTACACCTCCGCTTTTGCTTTTCAAAAGTAAAAGAAGTCTTGCCTTGCTATTATTCAATGAATGCCAAGAGAAATCATCAAATACTAGCATATAGTCAAGCCAACAGATCACTGCTGTTGGCACCTTACCTCATATGAATTTTCTGCTGTTGTCCCATTATTACTGATTCTGTATTAGGCTGAACAGTTCTTGTTTGCCTTATGCTTCTCCTACTGTAGTACTTTCTTGAGGAGAACTTAAAGAGAAGTATGTTTTCGGGGAGTACATACATATATACATACATACATGCATACAGATATTTCAACCATAGTCATTAATGCCCTTCTAGCCTGCCAATATACCAAAGCATTTGTTCCCATAATAAGTGCCCAGGTTCTTGTTAAAAATATCTAAACTAGTACTTGCTTTAGTATAATTTGGTAGACTGTTCTATGCACCAGCTGCTCTCTTAGCACACTTCTCATTCCTATAGAATCCTCTACATAGGTTGTCTGATGATTCTCTAGTACTTTTTGACAACCCCAAACACTCCCAGAGATAGATGTCTCTAAATGCCCTATATACCTGAATAAGATCTCCTCTTAGATATCTGTAAGAGACACTGTACAAATTCAAATATTTTAGTCTTTCATAATAACTTAAATGTTCACACCCATGGATGCCCTTGGGATATTTCCGCTGTACTTTTTCCAGTTTACCCAGGATTGTTTTCTTATAGGGTTTCCATATTGTTATTCCACACTCATGTTTGGGTCTAATGTAACTAACAAACAATGGCTTCATCATTTCTGATTTCACAGACTTTATAAATCTTTTTGTACAACCTATAGCTCTATATCTATCATTAACCAATTGGTTGATATGATTAGAAAAACTCAAAGCTGGGTCTACCCGTATACCCAGGTCCTTAATTGAATGTACAGTTTCAATCACTGTGTGCTGTATTAAATATTCACCTTTCAATTTATGTTTCCTAAATCTGATATGCTTAGTGTTTGATGTATTTATCAGCATATGATTATCTTGTGACCAAATGGTCACTTTAGTCAAGTTCTTTTGCAGATATGCCTTATCTGTAACACATGTAATCAGTTTACCCAATTTCAGGTCATCTGCATATAGACTGTAGAACACCTCAGATGAAAATGTTAGGTCTGAAAGATACATTCTAAGCAAGTTAGAGCCAAGGACAGAGCCCTGTGGGACACCTTGACTGTAACCAAGAATTCCACCTGTCCAATTGCTGTATGATACTTGCCATGTCCTATTTGTAAGCCATGCAGTTATCCATCTTATCAAGAATATGAAGTTATGAAACATTGTGTGCAAAAATATGCCCCAAACATTGACTGTAATTTTGTCATCCTCTTTAGCCTACCTTTTGTGAATGGCTTTCAGTGCTGTACAAATTCCCTTACTCTTCAGCTCCATAAGGAATTAAATCTGCTTCTTAATGTCTAGGTGCCTTTCTTTTAACATTTGGAGTTCCTTGTGGCACCATAGGTGGATCTCTCTCTTACTCTCTCTCTCTCTTACTCTCTCTCTCTCTCTCTCTCTCTCTGCCTTTTCATTTTTATTTTCTTATTCATGGATGGCATCAATAGAATTTGTAACTGTAAATCTTAGTATATGTAGATGATATAACACAGTGAATCTTGCTAAAGATAATTTACATCACATTCACAATATAGAAAAAGAAGACAGAAATCCAGGGCATAGGAATGTGATATGTTTCCAGTAATCTCAGAATAAAAAGAAAGAAAAGAAAAAAGCAAACCATTGCTATTGCCTTTTGTGGGCCCCATGTCTGCTCGCTGACTGTTAATGTAGTGCCTGATGATAACTTTAGGGAACATGCATATCTAAACAGGCTACAGTGAAGTGGTCAACATTTCAATTTGTTGAACAGAAAAAAAAATCAGAACAACTGATCAACAATCAGCTGATCACATGTACCAGGTTTTTTCTGTGCAGTATTGCTTTATAGTAGGGATCTGGGAATGTGCCCTTTCCCCACTGAAGTGATTTTGGCATACAGAATATATAATTAACAGGGGGCAGTGGCAGGTGGGGGGGGGGGTGCCACCATGGAAAAACTTTTAACTTTATTTTTTTGTATTTTTCAATTAGCTGATGATCAACCAGTTATATTTGATCACTTGTAGATTATCTTTCTATACATATGGACATCTATCCATCTAAACAAATCCAAGCATTATTCTTGATGTATCATTTCAGCCTTGTCCCTGCTTTCTGGTCACTGACCATGCAATTATGTTGGAAGTTTTTACCAAAAAAAATAAATGTCTTAAAAGACTCACAAGTTGATGACTAACTTCACTTTCTCTTATACACTTGTTAGTTTTAGGCATTGGAATTAATAACTCTAAAGCAATGCCTGAAGGCATTATCAGAAGCAGGCAACTGTTCTATACTTTATAAATTTCCTGCAGTCCTAAGTCATCTTATGCTTAACAAGTATGCTCTCTATACTCATAATACCCCAGATTGTGAAAGCAGAAAACTCTGTCTCATTGCATTACAGTAATAGTTGTGGTAGACATAACACCCCTCTTCATGATTAGTATTTTTTTTCCTTCCCCATCCATCTCTTTTAGAACTACAGCTCACTCCAGGTTTGGCTTCCTTGTAAAACTGTGTTGCAGTTCTTAACAGGTGTGCTATTCAGCCTTGTGTCTTTCCATCTCATGGTTGTCATTGTAAGTACTTCTTTGAAGAGTAACACACATGACTCATGCTACATTGGGTCTTTCATCCAAATGGCAGCTTAAATGTTAATCTTCCTACTGTATCACAGGGCTTTCAGATTTCTCATCTAAATACCATATACAACACTGAGCGTGATGGGAACTTCACTGTGGCAATTGTCTCAAGTGTTATTTAGCTCTGCGCAGTGATGTAAAATATAAAGTTAGATTCAAATTCAATTTTATTTAGGCATTTGTTAACCAAGCACCATAACAGTGAGGCAATAAATAAATGGGTACTAACAGACTATCAAAATGAAAACACTAAGTGTGGTTAGCAAGTCTTACTCTTAGCTCATAGAATCTTGACTCACTGCATAGCTCTTATTATTTGCATATGATATGTACTTGGACAAGATGTTTATGTAGTTGATAATTTTTTCCCCGTTTTTCAATGCAATTACATAAAAAACATTGTTCTTCATCTTTATTTTCTTTTCAGTTCCTTTAATCCTGTGCATTCATATATGTGAAGTATATGTACAAAACATATATAATATGTAGATGTTATAGCATCTACACATATACTAATTCAGTCTGTAAACACTGAAATGTTGATACTTTAAATAATTTGCTTGTTTTGCTTTATTTAAAAATTGCTTTTTATATGGCAACAAATTTAATAGGTCAAACGTTATTTTATTTAATGTTCAAAATAAGTCTAAAAAACAAAGACAGAATCATTTACACTGACATCAAATAAAGAAAATCAAACAAATGGATTGCTGTTTGCATGAGTTGCAGGTATAATGAAATTACAACATATTTTTTGTGTGGATATTAATTAATCATGGAAAGCTCTACTCAGTTTGTGTGTTATTGCCTAATGCAGACATTCTGTTAGAAAACCATTTATCCCTGGTCACATGCACAATCTCCCTGACTGTTTCACATGCAGTGTACTCCTGCAAAATATAGCTGTCTCATTACATCTTTGCTAGTACTAAAATAACTGCCCTTTTTTAGAGCTACACCCTAGGGCAAGACAGCATTAACCAGAGAAAATGGTGCCATTCATCTGTAATGTTCTGATGAAGGCAGTCATTTTCTTATACTGCAGGCGTACATATTGAACACCTCTGCCATACGGTTACATTAAGGAAATTATCTTTGTAAAAAGATGGACACCCTAGCTCCATTAACCTAATTTGGTCAACATTTAAGCAGTCATTAAATGTCCCTTGATAATTCTTAAAAAACAGCAGAATTATTCCAGTGCCATGTTCAGATCTACTTAATTTACTAAAATCATCAACATCTTAATCTAATTAACTTATAATTGCCTTATATATGCAGCCCTGCTGGACTGATCTGAAAATAAGAAAATCTGCTTAGCCTACTTTTTCTTTACAAACTTGAGCAGCTAAATTAGCCAAAACAAATTCTCTCTAAAATTTCTGAAACAGAGATGCACATTACTAGAACTTTATCGAATCATAAAGTCACTGTGAGGCTTTCTCTATTTTTAAATACTCTGAGAAAAATTGTTATGGATTCAAGTAAAGTACAGGCAGTTGAGTATACTGTTATAGATATGATATGTGGGACAAGCATAGTGATCAAGGTATACTTTTTAGAATATGTACAGTCATGAGGTTATTTATGAAATGTGTGTTGGACAGAGAAGACAATGGCAGCAATGGGCAATGTTAAGCTAATTTCACAAATGAAATATACTAATATAATCAAACTTGTATAATGAAGCACACTAATTTAATTGCACTTGTATGATAAAACAGACTAATATAATCAAGCTTGTATTTGTACTGCTAGATAACACCTTTGCACTACTTTATAGATTATCTTTCTCTGCAACTTATTATTGTTTTCTAGCAAATGCTTGCCTTACTGTTATGTATTTATCATCCTAATAATTATATTCATTTGTCAGTGTTGTATAAGATATGGCAGACTCATATGTTTTTCAGCCATCAATATTTTAATATGTAGTTTGTTTCACAAAACGTTTTATGAGCAACATTCTGAAAATGATGTCCAACTGGGTCAGTAGAAACTGTCTCAATTAGTGCAAGAACCTGGTTACCAGTCTCACCTAATACTTAGTGCAATATTCACCATGACTGTAACTTATAGGCCATCTAGGGCAATAGCAATGCAGTAAAATATCTCTTCTTTCTGTGCAATACATGCAAATTCATAAATTAACCATAGTGCAATACTCTAAGGTCCATAGTGTAATACTGTAATGTTCACAGTGCAATATCTATCCCTGGGCATCAGCAAGCAGCCATGCAGAAATAAGTTATTCCTGCATGGCAGGGACCGTTCTTGTTCAGCATGGCAGCGCACAATGCATATTTATGAAGGCGCGCTGCCATGGTCTAAAATGGACACGGTTCGGTGTACAAGCGCAGGGGGTGTGTCTGAGAGCAGAGCTCTCACAATACACACACTCTCTGCACTCCAGAGTTGCCTTTTGGCAATTTAAAATGAGTGAAAATACTCGTAACACCCCCAACCTGTCAGGATAACAAATCTGGTCAAAGCCATAAGGGACAATCGTCTCTACCAAGCCAAAAGTTGTTAGGATAACACAGCACATAGCACACACCTCTCAGCCCATCAGAGTAAGGAATGTGGACAAAACCAAAAGAGATAATTGTCCCACAAATCAGAAAGTTGATAGAATAACTGGTTTAGCATTAGCTGGGATATTCTGAAGGGTACAAATAAAATAACACAACAAATTTTTTTTTATAAATGCGATAAAGTTTAAACATAGCTGCGCGGGTGTGCTGGTTGCTTAGCTACACTTAGTCCAGCTTAAACAGTAATAGAAGCTAAATAGCAAGAGGCATCCAACATAAGCAGTACTGGTTAGAGCATATGCTTTACAAGCAGCCATTCCCGGTTTGAGCCCCACTGTAACCAGTTTGCATTTTACATGTGAAAGCAGTACATAAACATTTTTATTATTATTATTAGCTACTAAATAACATATATTTGTTAACCGGAGTACTGCAATAGGTCCAAATGTGAGGTGTCAGTTTAATAAAGTTGTAAAACCTCCATATAACCACAAGTGCCCCATACAGTATAGTCACACATGAATAAATGTAATGAAAGCACATTGGGGGATGACAGGGACAGTAAACAAATTTATAATATGTAATGAATGATGAATCAATGCCATACAGCAGATAGTCTATAAAATGAAAAATAAGCAATGCTAAGCATTGCACAGCTCTGCTTACCAGGTGTAAGCATTGAGTAAATATGAATGCTAAGCTATGAGTAGCCCAGCTAAGTCGATTTGCCCATTGGCAAGCAGTGCTGAATCTGTCCCTTTAAGCATTGCCAACCTTAGCTAAGCAGGTTTGCCTGCAGCTTAGCTTAGCTCAGCATATTCAAAACCATCCAATCATGGCAAAGGGCAGGAAATCAGCCGTATTTAAACCCCACAGGTGGGAATACAGCTCATAACTGGTTGCAGCTTCCCACTGTAGGCAGTATGGCAGGAGTTGGTGAGGGCATGCACTTCCATGTGCAGCATTGGGGCATACAGGAGTCCAACGTCATGGTACTACTCATGGTACATTATATCACCAGTGCCACTGGTATCCCTCAGACTGGTGAGCTTGTCTGGTGCCACTATGCAGACTTGAAGCAGAGAAAGAGGGAGCTCTTAGAAGAGTGGGTCCAAGAAGCAAGGCAGAGGGTTGATGTCCCAGCAGTGTGCAAGTACTCATACTAATAACTGTTTACTAATGTTCAGCCTGTGCATATGATGGATAGGTATGCTTAAATATTTCTTTATTTCCCTTACAGCTGCAGCTGAGTGGACTGTGAATCAGGAAGCCCATGCTAGTAGGCTGCAAAGGCTGCATCGTGAGGCTGATGAGTAACAATCCTGCTTGTAGTAGTCATGCCAAATAAATATAAAGTAGTAGAAAGTCACCTGGCAGTATAAAAACTGTGTATGGGTTATACTGAATAAACCAGACAATATGACAGTAATAGTCCCATATAGGTCATATTTAAATAAAACTGTAACTGCCTGGCAATAAAGCTCTAAATCCTGGACTGGTTGTGTTTACTCTGGTATTGTTTGGTATTTATTGTTGCATTCTCTGAATAGTAATGTTGTGTTAACCACTGTTAACCACGATGTGCTATATAAAAAAAAATGTCTAGGAATGTCTGTATAAGACTGATGTAAGTACAAGATCAGATTGTACAACCAAGAGAGACTTAGACAGAAACACTGAAGAGATAGACAGCAATATCCAAATTGCACACTTTGCTGAAACTTAAAACTGTTGTATTTTTAGTAGACACAGCCATAGTTCGAGTCCTGGGAGTGGTAGTAAGCTGTATGCATACAACTGTACAGATTTTTTCAGAATGTCCAGATAATTGGCTCATATTTTCTACCTGTTAATCTGTCCCCCTAGCAAATCAGTGGGATGATTTCAGAATTGTAGTCACTAAACAATGACATACATTTGATTTTCAGACCTCACAACCTTCAGAAAATGTATATTAAAACAAATCCTGTCACTCTAGCAACTCTCCAAGTTTATGAGAGCAATATTCAAAATATGTCTCTATTTGTACCCCTATGTTGTCAAGCTTTGTCCAGTATGTGTGCATTAAGAGATTGAGAGATATGTGCATAATATTAACTTGTAATCTGGGAATATGTGTAAAAACAGTCAGGTAGTGTTAACAAACATTCCCTCCACAGGTCTGTCAGATAGTAAAACTGTTCCTGCCAATAAAGATTTAAATCCTGGACTGGTAGTGTTTACTCTGGCATAGTATGGCCTGACATGTAGCATTCAGTAACATCTGATATCAGAATAGTACTGTTGCGTCAACCACTGTTTCTCACACTGTGCTACATAAAAATATGTCTAGGAATGTCTGTATAAGACTGTTGTAATTACAAGGTCAGATTGTACAACCAAGAGAGACTTAGGCAGAAAACACCAAAGGAATAGACAGCAATATCCAAATACCACACTCTGCTGAAACTAAAATTGTTGTATTTTAGCAGACACAACCATGGTTAGCTATAAGACAGTTGAAGTATACACTGTGTACAAACATGCCACTGCCCAAACCAAGGCCATAGGGTATTGTAATAATACCTGTATCTTATTGATTAGAGCAATGAT
Organism: Protopterus annectens; assembly: GCF_019279795.1. Taxonomy (NCBI): domain Eukaryota; kingdom Metazoa; phylum Chordata; order Ceratodontiformes; family Protopteridae; genus Protopterus; species Protopterus annectens. The sequence continues at coordinate 300,448,426 of NC_056736.1, read as the reverse complement.
CATTAAAATTGTGAGTACTACAAGGATATAATAGTTGTTAACTGACATCTCTCTCCCACCCCAGTATATCTGCAACAATAATCTAAATACACAAATCAATGGGTATGTTTACACCAAATCTACTGTTGGGATATATGTCCTATTGTTCAATAAATATTGAAATGTGTTTCTATTAATGTTCCATGTTGAAATACTATCATTGGTGGCCTGTTGCTATCAATGTAATTTGCATGCCATTGTAATGGCTACTGTGGTTCCATATATGTATGTGTTCTGTTTGCTATGCAACTGTTCCAAATCTGGTGTTTTGGGTTAATGGGAATATCTAGTCATGCTGTTATAACTAAGCCTGGATTGTGCTGACTATTACTAACCCACATATGTTTTAAAACTGCAATAGCATAACATGTTTGGGAAGGCCAGTCTCAGCGGACTCACCTCTCCCACCTCATCTGGCCATGGCACTGGGCAACAGCATGTCTAGGACCCACCCTGGGACCTCCTTGTCCGCTGGTCCTGCACCAACTTTGGGTGGAACAGTGTCAAGGGATGGGGCTCACCCCCCGGGAGCGGGCGCGGACAAGATCCTGTCACCCGAAGTCAGGTCCAAGGATTGGTGCGTAGCGATTTCTGAAGGGAGTTTGGAGATCTGGTATGCCAGCTTGAGGGCCATGTGGTGCATTTCGGGTGTCAGCCTGCCCCTTCTGCTCAGCCCCCAGCACAGCCACCTTCGGGCCATGAAGGTGCAGTGGTGACTACCAATGGGTGGGGACCTCAGTCCCACTGTTTACATGTTGGGGCTCATGGGCTTACAATTTCCAAACACCCTTCCCCATTGAAAGTGTTTACCCCCCCACATGTGTCATATACCACCTCTGTATGCTGTCTTGTCTGTCTTGTCTGTCTTCCTACCCAACCTCACTCCCTAAATATACCTACTATACTTCCCCAACATCCCACTCTCACCTTAAAAAAAGGAGCAATCTGTTCCCAAAAAAAAAAAATTGCCCCATACATAGCTGTCCATTTCGCACACATGTCCAATGGGCACATGTAATCTGGTCTAATTGGCTTCACAAAACATTATTGTTGTCCTCACCCCTCTCTCAGGGGGTTGAGTGTCCAAATCTACCTTCAAATTCAGTATAAATGCACAGCTGTTGCTGTAGAAGAAAGGGACAGCAATGAACATTCCCTACAGCCATCCTGCACATCCCTAGCTACTTTCCCTATTGTCATTTCCTCTGCATGCCCCCTTTTTCACCACTTTCGTATCACCCCTTTTTTCTTTCCTTTTAAAGAAATTAGCATGGGGGTAAGCGGGAGTAAGCACCTTTAAGCAGTAGTAAGCGGGTTTAAGCCTGTTTGTGTGGTGGCAAGCAATGGCTACACAGATTAAGCACTGCCATTTATATATATATATATATATATATATATATATATATATATATATATATATATATATATGTATATATATATATATATATATATATATATATATATATATATATATATATATATATATATATACATATATAAATGTCTACACACACACACACACACACACATATATATATATATATATATATATATATATATATATATATATACATATATATATATATATATATATCTCTATATATATATACCTATATAGGTATATATCTATATATATATATATATATATATATATATATATATATGTATATATATATGTATGTGTGTGTGTGTGTGTGTGTGTGTGTGTGTGTGTGTGTGTGTGTGTATGTATTGCATTCGCACATTGCATCCACACTCTGAAACTCTCACTGCAAAACATCTGACCAAAGACACTGTTAATGGGGGTGAAGGGGCCCAAAATAGGGATCTCTTGTAATTATTGCCATTATCCCTTCATCCATAGCTGAACTGATCTACCTTGCAACACAATAACCAGCACTTGCAAGTCCTGAACACAGGACCCTGCACAACATAGCCACAAAAAGTTATCAGTAAGCCATCTCAGCTGTAAGATGTCAGGATGATTTCTATAACATATGCAGAACAGTCAGTCTACCATATGAAACGTGCAATGTGGAAGCACTAAACATTCCAATGATACATACACACACACACACACACACACACACACACACACACACACACACACACACACACACACACACACACACACACACACACACACACACACACATATATACATACACACACACACACACACACACACACACATATATATATATATATATATATATATATATATATATACACACATATATACACACACACACACACATACATACACAAATACATACATATATATATATATATATATATATATATATATATATATATATATATATAAGGGTATATAGAGAGAGTGCACAGCATAACAAACAGCCATTATTCCTACAGTTGCCACCTTTTCAAATGGCGAGTGTCTGATTCTTCCTAAAAATGAGAATTATTGCATGAAATATATACCCGCACACAACGCAAAGGAAAGGACACCACATACAAGGTTGCATACATAGAAATGTTTATTTTTGCATTATTTCAGTTGTTTATGCCATGTCTTATAGCAGTTAAGTGTTTGAAATACATACTAACTGATTAATGCAACTCTCAAACAAAACATATGATAAAGTAATCTGCAAAACATAACATAGTTTGCTGTCTATGCTAAAGCCTTCCATTAGTACAACAGTAAAAAACACACTTGCCTTGAAGATAAGAATCAATCAACACTTAATTACAGATATAGTTTAACAGCATCCAATTACACTCTGTACTCAATCCATAGGGGGGAAAGGTATTAGTTGTCACAATGTAAATGTATCTGTTACATAACAATGCTTAACTTAAAATGTCACTATTACACTGACAGACAGAACTGTGTGTAAGACAGTAAGCTCTAGCCCACCACTGTTCCCATGGTGAAACGTATAAGAATGTACAGCCATATACCTTAATGTTTCTTATTACTGATATCCCTCACATATTGTAACTACCTAGGTTAACAACATTTAATACCACTCCCCCATACAAGGGCATATAACAGTGTACTCCATACACTGACCACCAGACGGTACAGGGTCACACACGTTTTGTCCAGCTGTAGCCCTCATATATATGGACCCTACCCCACAATTTGTGTGGGAGTCCACAACATCACTGGAATGATAGCAGGAATGCCAGCACTAAATAATGATAGGCCAGTACCTAACAACCTCTTACTGCATGAGATCTGGACAAGGCCTGGCATATAGGTGGAGGACAGAGGCTGAAACACAGGGCCATATTTGAAATATTGCTGTTATATACTGTGAAAGTTGCTGGTGTTACAAGATTGGTTGCAACATACCCTGACTCAGGAATATGAAGTCAGAAACACAAATGGATGTTGCCATGTACCAATAGCAATCAACTGAGAGAATGGCACTGATATGTCAGAGACAAGTGTGGTCAACAGACAAAACATAACAGCCAATCCTCTGGCCATCATGTGGATAGGCCTAGAGTTGAGAGCTAAGCAGACAGACTGCATTCCATGCAAAACTAGCATGTACACACAAACCCTGTAAAACTAACAGTATTCAATGCATATAATAACAATACTCACACACTGCCCCTAGGTCTGGAACCTTATACAAACATGTAGTTGTCCTGTGTCTGCAAGTCCTGTTGTAAGAGGTATTGCTACCTGCTGTCTGTAATACTGCTGCCCACAAACAGGAAGGATATCTTCCATACAGAAAAGGTAAAGGGACAATGCCCACATGATGTAGTCATTTATAGTAGTGGGTTGCTATGACATTGGCTATTGGAAGTACTATACAGCTGGCTGCATGCAATTAGCAAGTGGGGAACACCAATGTGTACAGAGGCCATCACCAGATCATGAGCATCACCTACAAAAGCCGTGCTGCAACCTATTCAAACCAGCTTGATCCCTGCAGTGGAGAGAGAGAAAGATAGATAAAGAGTGAAATAAAAAAAATAATAATACTAAAAAACAAAAATACTATTAAAAATAAACAAGGAAGACATCCAACTGGTACACAGAAGAGACCGCAATAATAACACAGGTATTTGAACATGTCAGCATGTAATTGAATGCAGTACTTGATCTGCAATAATGGGATAGATGATGTTGAAAGATTTATATGTGCCATCAAGACTTGCTGTAATGATGTCCTGCTGAATAACTGCTATGGACATAGCATCTGGCCCTATGGACAGTGGATCATTCCTGTAAACTGTGCAGATATGCACAGAATGTCAAGATTTAAGCCATCATAGTGTTTGTTCTGTTCATCCAAACATCTATATTAGTCTGGCAAATAGCTGAAGGTGATAGACAAATGTGTTTCAGACCCCACCACCTTCAGAACAGTTATGGTAATGTGAAATTTATCATGCACAAACTTCATAGGTTTGTAATAGGCATATCTACGATCTGTCCCTATATATTCCCCCCTAATATTAGGCTGCATCCAAATGTAATACTCTGTTTCATAGCAAGGCAGAACAGTTCATCTGTTGAGTAAGGAGGTTCAGAGTGTGGATCCAATGTCTGAATGCACTCCATATATATACACATGTATGTCTACATATACACACAGACACACACACACACACACACACACACACACACACACACACACATATATATATATATATATATATATATATATATATATATATATAAAAATATATATAGAGAAAGAGAGAGACATGTATACAAACACACACATATATATATTTGGGTCTAGGACTATTCACTGAACGCACATTTCACTGAAACACATTTGACTGTGCACAATTCACTGAAAGCTCAATTCACTGAAAACATAATTCACTGAAACACATTTAACTGATAGTTATATATGGCCTTTTCCCCATTGTAGTGCGACCCTGGAGTTAGTATATATAGTAAGGGGGGTGTAGGGGGCACCGCCACCCACATTGGGAGTGTGGGTGGAGTAGCCCCCCACCTATTTTAAATATATACATGGATATTTGCAATTCCAATACGTTACTCTTTTCTGGACATAAAACCCACCCTTAAGTGATTTGTGCAAAGTCATTTGACTTTCAGTGAAATATATATATATATATATATATATATATATATATATATATATATATATCATATATATATATATATATATATATATATATATATATATATATATATACATATATATATACATACACATTTTTACCTACTGTTGAATAACTGTGCTGCATGATATGTTTGAGAAAACATCACACATATCTACAGCTCAGATGGCTTAGTGGTAAATTGCTGTGGCTATGGTGTGCCGGGTCCTGGGTTAGACATTTGCAAGGACTGATCATTTATTTTCTGGCCAGAGCAAGGGCTGTTGGATACAGAGTGATTAAGGCACTCTTAAGCAGTTGTAAGGTTGTGCAAAATGGACAGTTGTGTATGGTGTGAAATTATTTTTGGGAACAGATTGCCATTTTTTTGTTAAAATGAGAGTGGGATGTTGGGGGAGGATAGTAGGTATATTTGGGGAGGTAGGTTGGGTCGGAAGACAGACAAGACAGACAAGACAGCATACTAGGGTGGTATATGACACATGCAGAGGGTAAACACCTTGGACGGGGAGGGGTGTTTGGAAATTGGAAGCCCATGATCCCCCAAATCAAAACAGTGGGACTAAGGTTCCCACCCATGGGCAGTCACAACTACACCTTCATGTCCCTGAAGGTGGCTGTGCTGGGGGCTGAGCAGGAGGGGCAGACTGACCCTCTAATTGTGCCATGAGGCCCTCAAGCTGGTGTCACACATCTTCCAATTCTCTGCGGAACTCCCTATGCACCAGACCCTGGACCTGACTTCAGGTGACAGGATCCTGTCTGTGCCCGCTCCCTGGGGGGGTGAGCCCCATCCCCTGAGGTGGCTCCACATGAAGGTAGTGCAGGACCAGTGGATGAGGAGGTCCTGGGGTGGGTCCCAGATGTGCTGTGGCCCAGTGCCATGGCCGGTTGAGGTGGGAAAGGTGGATCTGCTGGGAACGGCCTTCCCAAACATGCTATTGTGTTGCAGTTTTAGAACATATGTGGGTTAGTAATAGTCAACACAATCCAGGATTAGTTATAACAGCATGCATAGATATTGTCATTAACCCAAAACGCCAGATTTGGAACAGTTGCATAACAAACAGAATGCATACATATATGGAACCACAGTGGCCATTACAATGGCATGCAGGTTACATTGATAGCAACAGGCCACCAATGATAGTGTTTCAATATGGAACATGAATAGAAACACATTTCAATAGTTGTTTAACAATAGGATATATGTCCCAACAGTAGGTCTGTTGTAAACATACCCATTGATTTGTGTGTTCAGATTATTGTTGCAGATATGGTGGGGGGAGAGAGAGAGAGAGAGAGAGAGAGAGAGAGATGCAAATTAACAACTATTATATCCTTGCAGTATGACGTCCTCTGACCTTTTTCCCTATTTATGTTTTCCAGGTACCACCTTTTTTCCTGATTATGTTTTCCAGGTACCATGTCCCGTGAGCGTCTCCCTGCATATACTCCCCAGGAAAATGATGTAATCATAAACTTCATTGTACAATATCACAGAACCCTCTTTGGATGCATGGCCCATGATCTGCAGGAGGGGACTGTGCTGTGGAAGGAGCTCGTCCACAGGGTAAACAATGTCTGTCTGCATAGCTGCAGTTATGAGCAGGTGCGACATTGTGGCACTGATCTCATCCGCCACGCCCGTCAGCATGCTGCTGCAGTTAGAAGGGACCAGCTAGCCACAGGTGGGGGCCATGCCATCCAGCCCCCACTGACACATGCTAAAGGAGCTTCTCAACAGCCTTGATGCACCCGCCCACCAGCCAAGCCAGAAAGCTGACGATAGCATTGTACAGGTGGGTGCTACCCACACAATGCACAATGAGCATGCAGGTAAGGCCCCAGGGCACAATAGTAGACCACTGTTGCTTACCCATCTTCATCTGTAAAGTATCTTCATGCATATGTCAGATAGCATAGTCTATTGTTGCAGTGTAGTAATGAACAGATGTGCATAATCTCTAGTATTGTGGGTTTGTACTGTTGTGTGTGGCTACTGACATTACATCTCTTACACAACTATGTAGGTTCCTCTGGTATACAACTGGGGCAACAGCCTGTAGCTGGTGAGTATGGAGTTGCTTTGTTCAGGTTTGCCAATACACCGACCATGTTATGGCTATGGTATTTGCCATGCACACATTTAACACACCTACCCATAATGCATGCTGTACATGTTCACTTATTATTGCTGTTAACTGCAGTACATCACAGTGGTCACCATGGTGGCATATGTGAATGGTATGTAAGAGTCTTGCAGTATACCTAACAACCTGTCAATGCAAGATGTGTGGGCAGAGATGAACATAGTGGTGGGACAAATGTCCTACAGTAGGGACATGTCTGAAACATTACCCTTATACAGTGGCTACAACAGTGTATACACCACTATTACAATGGCAACTGTTACAGATCTACACAACAGCATATCACAATAACACATTCCACAGTTTTTACAACTGGTAATGTGATCCTAACATGAGCAATGAATGCGTAATATGGAATCTTATGTTAGGACAACAAATTTGAAGAATACATACCTTAACAAACACTGGAAGCATATGTGTGCACACACTTCAAATAACATATTGTGGAAGCAGCTTTTGAAGTACTGACAGCATTCACTATTCTTGAGTATGCACCTTCCATCAAGTACAGGGCCTCAATGTCACACCAAGTAATGGTCTGCTGTCCAAGAAGTATGCCCATGACATTTGCACACTCACCTGCAACAGAGGCAGCCGTGGCTTGCACACATCTTACAAACCATGGAATGGATCCCATGTCCGAAAGGTAGCACTCAGGAGTGGGAAACGTAGCCTTACCTCACCATTGCATATACCATGGTAAACAGTGCAGACAGTCATGTATGTGACTATGAAGTATGGAACAACATTAATGTAGAAAATAAACAGATGTCCATCCAAGACAGATGAAAACACATGTTGCAAACTGGTCACGGAGGCTGCCCAGAATCATGCAGCAATAATGAGGGACTTGCAGGAATGTCTAGCAATTACTGCCTGTGCAGTACCTGTGTTGACAATCGCCTGAACTCTGCACAAATGTGGCCTATGTGTTAGGGTAATCAGATGGAATAGTTGTTCCACAGGAAACATCATCCAGGGCTCTCTACAGGTAGCATATGCATAAAATTAAGTCAACCAAAGGCATGTGTTGCAATGTGTAATGGTGTACTGAGACCAAGGCTGAAACCTACAGAGAGTATTAATAAAGATACATGTGGTGCACAAGCAATACCTCACTCCACCACAGGGCCACCATCCCCATCTGTACTTTGCTGATGCCAGTGTACACCTTTAGGTTTGCTGTTCATTAGCAGAAACTAGGCTGGCAGACATGGTTTTCTGAATTTGGAACACTGCAAAATGACACTCATGTATGGCCCATAGTTGTCAAACATCTGGAATAAGGCTAAGGATGGGGAGGGGTGTCATCCTGAAACACAACTATGAACTGAAGCATACATCCAAAGCTTGCTAAGAATGGCTGTATATGAACATGTCAAGGTCATGAATTGTGCCAAGCATAACCCTGACTCCATAGCAATAGTGAAGGCACTGTGTGACTTCCAAGGGCTGTGCACATGAGCTGACATTGCTATCTGGCAGAGTTGGGGGACATTTGTAGGGCGGAGTGACCAAATAATGGCAAGTGAAGATGGGCCATGCTAGTATACCCCTTCCAGGAATAGTGACTGCTGTAGTTCACTTAACAGGTGCTGGAACAAACCATTATGTTAAGGATGTGCACACTTATGCAACCCACATATTTTATGCATCTCAATCAGCATCTGCACAACTAACACATTTGTTTAATACTGCATTTGATTGGACAGGTCATATGTCACATAGCAGGTGTGTGTAATGTTAACATATGCAGGATTGTAGCCCCATTGCATATCATGGAAGAGGCTTGCATGTCAATAAGGGTTTGTACACTCCTCAAAGGCACAGTAAGCTTTGAAGGTTGTCAGTGTAATTGGATTTTATTGATCATACATGCACTGCTGATGATAAACTCTGCAAATTAGAGGTTAGGCATTGACTATTGACATCTGTCCTCATATCATCCCAGGTATGTGTCAGACAAACGCATAGGGTCTGTGAGCAACAGAGCAAATATAACTGCCACACATATACACATTCAGCAATGGTGGGTACACTTGTGAGGTATGGTGCACAGTACATGCCAGGGTGCTGAACAGATGCACAGCAATTCTGTGCACATGGGTGCAGTGTGTTCCAGGGGAAGGAGCATCACCTACTAACACAACTCATGCATCACAGAGATGTATAATGTTGGTAACAAGGATTGAGTAGAGCTGCAGTGCATGCTGTTGAGTGCCATATGTCATGCATGTTGACTGTTGGGTAATGAGAGGTCTGTGTAATATCTTTGTGTCACCTCATCTGTAAGTGTGTGTGTGTGTGTGTGTGTGTGTGTGTGTGTGTGTGTGTGTGTGTGTGTGTGTGTGTGTGTGTGTGTGTGTGTAGAGGTAACCAATGATGAAGTGTGTGTAGAGGTAGCCAATGACATACAGGTCTTAAATTACATTTTTTGTTTTCCCCTCACAGGTGGCACGGTGGGTCAGGATCCCTCCTATAGGCAAAGTAATGTTTGTGTCCATACAGAGTCTGACAATGATGATAGGTATGGTGAGGCACAGGCAGGGTTGTCAGCGGCTGAAGCTGTGCCATCGGTTGACATCCCACTTTTATCCAACCCATCCCTGCACACTGTCACAATGCCTATGCATACCTCATCACCAATGGCGATAGATGAGGGACAGTTGGCGGGTGGTGGCATGGGACAGGACAGTGTGGTGACTATGGAAAGTTTGTCTGTATACAGCAGCCATAGCCAGATGACCAGCGAGGTACCACACAGGCAGATGTACAGGGATGCTCGTAAGAGGGCTGCTGGCCATCATACCCCTGGCAGAAATGCCACAGCAGGAGTCACCAGATGCATGTTTTAGTCTGTCATGGAGGCACAGGCATGTATGGAATGTTGCACCAGAGTCTGAGGCTCCAGAGGGCTACTCATTCTGCTGTACTTGACAACATCTGTGATCTTGCAGGTGCCCACCGTTATTTTGCAGAGGTCCTGGATAGACGATTTGGTGAGATTGTGGGAATCCTCGACCATGCAATGTCTGCGTTAGAGCATATGGTGGGACTAGGGCGACAGCCACATTGGCATAAGTCAGCAACACCAACAGGTGGAGGTCTATGCAGACATGCAACAAATCACAGCCACTCCCATAGTGGCAGTACCAGCACCAGCACTGCGGGGGGGGGGCGCTGTCCAAACCACAACACAGCAGACCATGTGCATGTGGTCCTGGCCGGTCTCAACAGGGACCTGGAACCAGCGGACATTTGTCATAATCAGGGGAGAGTACCATATCTGGGCATGTACTTGGCTGTGCCCGTGGAACTCCTGGCAGGCACAGTTCTCGTGTCCTTGGCCAGACACGGTGCATGGTGAACTGTATACCCTGCCATGTATGTTCTGCAGCTGTCCAACAAACACCTGTATAGGGCAGCCACATGGCAGAACTGTGTGCATACACACACACATGCACACACATCACCAACACGGGTAGAGCACCTCCATACCTACACACACCACATCAGCACAGCCCAATTGATAATGAAACCCCCTAACACACACAAACATGATGTCAACCAAATGGCTCAGCTTAGGTTTCTGGCAAACCCACAACACACCCTGTGCATATGATGATACCTGTGCCACATCCCTGTCATCCATACCATCAATGCAGAGACATGCTAATATGGTTCTGATGCACAGGGGTGCATGTACTAAGGTTTAGCAATGTAATGCTGTGTAACATGTTTTTAGCTGGAAATTTTAATGCTTACATGTCAGGATCTGTAGCTGTCCAGCCATGATGCATTATAGCTGTTATTAACACTGACTGATTGTGGTATCCATAATGTATTCAGTTTGTGTTGTTGGTGTCTATGTGTCAGCAGGATGTTGGTTTGCTGTTGTTTCCTACAAGGGGTATGGCACTGTGGTGACACATTGACTGTGTCATATCCTGGGTACAGCTGAACACAAGTAACAGGTCTGTATAACAGTTGCTGCATGTGCCACATGGCTGATAGTTCTGAGGGGTGTAGACAGGTGAGTGCATGGTGGCTGATGTCAGCAGCTCTTCTACACTGGACAATGGTAAGTGTACTGGGTGGCACACACCAAATATTTGTGAATAACACACATACACAGGGGCTTTGGTGTTGATGCAATACACAGAGAATACTGTACACATGGATGTACTTAATTTTGCAGTGAACTCATTTTAGCCTATGTAATTCCACCAAGATAAAAATAGGCAAAACATCACATCAGTAAATAATCAGTCTGCCAGTTTAATGTCATTGATGATGGCAGTGGCAGGGTATATGTCCTCTTCCCCAATGTAGTGAATCCTGGAGTTGGTAAACATAGATGTGCTGGTGTGGGTGGCACAGCCTTCCACTTTGGAGTGTTTGGGGTAGTGTGGAACCACACATAGTGTGATTAACAACTACTTAACCTGTTAACATAAACTGTACAGTATTACAGCAGACTAAGTGGGGGATACACATAACAATAACCCCAATGAGGGCGGCTGTGCCCACAACATCCACACCCAAGTATATATACCAACTTCAGTATCGCTGTACAGCTGTACAGTGGAGAAGAGGGCATTTACACATCTACTACTAGTTTTGATGGAATGAATTCCCACAAGATGATTCCTTTGAAATGTTAGCGGTTGCCAGTCAGTTCTCAGATGAATGACCTCCTGGGACATGTATTTTCTGCAAACGGAAGTTGATCCCTTCACATACGCACACACTTATTAGGTAAGACTGAGAGTAGAACCCTTACCTAAGCACTTATTGCTACTAATGTCTGTGGCCTTAATTGCACACACCACATAGCATTTAGGATGAGGTGTGTCCTGAGTTTCTTGTTAAGTGAAGAACATCACCAGAACTTGTACAGTATGGTAATGGGGGATGTACTGGGTGTTAATGAACAATACATGGTATGACATACAGTCATATACACATTGACAAACACATAACAGTCATAGACACATCTGAGAGACCTGGGTTCATGAGTGCTAACTACCTTGTCAGTGAATCCATTCTGTTACAGAGAATTTGCACACAGCACATGCATCATTGGGCTGGATAGTGTAATCACTTACCTGTATGGTTGATGGTGACAGTGGTTCTCATACAGTGGACCTTGGGACATGTACTGGGGGTACCATGCTGTAAAGATGGTATACCAGCACTCACACCTCACACCGGATATTTTACTCACTGAAATCCATGATAATGTTCTGACATACCCACAATCCCACATTGACCAGGACTGTAACACAATGCCTTGTCTATCTAATCAGTGCTACTACAGGGATATGCATTTATTGCACATGTTACAAGGATAGTAGGGTGAGGGTTTGTCATGGATCTCTTAATGTCAGCAACAACACTATCCCTTATAATGTATGGCAATGTGTATTGTATTTGGAGGATGTGGCCTCAGAATTCTGTATCCTACAAATATACACACTTGTACACATACACACACTTGTCAGGACTCAGAGGGTAACCCATGCCTATCTACCCATTTGTACAATAGTGTTATGCTCATACTGCAAGCTCCAGGTAGCCCATAATGTAAAGAGTGTAACAAGGTACATTTAATCTCCATTGCAGCAACAGCCATTTCTAACTATGGCAATGGGGGTGTAGTGGGTGAGAAGGCCCTTATGGTATTATCAACTACAAGTTTACAAACACACAGACACTGTTATTCTCTGTATTCCACATTGACACATTTGTCATTACTGGGGTCTATAGGTGCAGGTGTCCCTAGGTGTGTACCAGGCTATGGTCCATGGAGAAATGAGAAGAGTAGGGGATGTGGGTACACTGGTATCATGCCACCTGACATTTGTCAGCAGGCCATCTATCAACTGATGCCACTTTATTGATCCAGGTTGACAGTTAAATGCAACATCCAATCATTTGGTTTTCTCTTGCAGAGGGCCAGTGAGGTTCTCCAATTGACATGTATGCAACATATATTACATAACATGGCCAGTGTCTGGGTGGGTGACCTGTACCCAAGCATATTCTGTTGACTGTGGTAGTCTAGTTGAGGTATCCATAGCATGTGGTGCATACAGGGTGGGGTTTCCTATCTGTGGCATTCATAACACAGCTGGGCAGACATGTCAGTGTCAGTCAAGCATAGAGTGCCTGTAAGCAGCCAAGATGGATACCTAACATCTGCACATCTGTACAGGACAGAAGGAAATCAGCTAGCCAACAGGTTATGCATTAGGATGAATGTTTTGACAGAAGTCTGACACTGATAGGCATGCCATTACTACATGACAGCAGCCCTCACTTGACATGTCCTACACACATAGTAGTCTACAGTTAATATCCAAATATCAGATCAATACCCAGTAGCAAATACTTAATAACACACAGCTCACACACCAAGAGCATGATAGTCCATACTCAGACTTCAGCTTTGCATGCAGGGGTGTATGGTTCCAGTACTACAATCTGCAATCTACTCTTACTTGGGAAAGTACTGCTAACAGTAGTAATGTAATGATACATGCAAGTGCGACTGCATATAACCTGTGATACTACCCATGTATGAAACACATACAAAGAGAAAAGATTGTTGTACTAGCTATGTATACTCAGGTGCCCCATAAAGTATACTCACACCCCTTGCTAATGTAAAGACAGCACATAGAAGCATGTTAGGTACATGGAATTAAATACACTTATTAAAGATGTCATTACCTTGCTATTTCATCAGACTGGAATTTGATCACTGGTTACCAGGGCTGAGCTATGCTTAGCAGGTGTAAGCATTGCTTAAATATAAATGCTAAGCACATGTGCACACTGGTAAGCGAAGCCTACACGGTCTAAGCACCTTTTCATTTAAGCATACATTAGCATGGCTTACCATTGCGCAAACCCACGCAAACCAGCTTAAAGTTGCTTGAAACTGCCTTAACCACTCTGTATCCAACTGTCCTTGGTCTGCCAAGCAACAAAATAAACAGCCCTTGCAAGTCCTGAACCCAGAACACTGTACAATATAGTCATAGCAGTTAACCACTAAGCCATCAGAGCTGGGCAGATGTTTGTTGTTTTTTCAAATATATCTTTCAGTAATACTGAATAGTAGTGAACAACTGTTTTGACTTCTACAATTGTTTAGTACTTGTTAGTGAAAATAGTGTTGAATCAGTATGTTGTTATATCTAAATATACACATATCAGATAAATATAGTAGGATACATCTGGGAAGGTATATACAACACTCATGTTTACACATAACAAGGATATGTATGTATATGAAATAAACAACGTGCACTAGAAGAATCTTAATTATATAAATTCAGACTTCTTTTAGGTGTAGTAATTTATACTGAGCTAGTAGAAAGGAAATAAAAACTCAGACACTGAACAGATGATTAAGCTTTGGCTCTTATTCAGGTGGAAGAGCTTCATCAGAATAACCTATAGTCAACAATACTTACATTATATGTAACTAGAGTCACATGTAAACAAAAAAAACAATGAACTACTTATAACTTATTGGTACAGTAACCAGTATAGTACAACCAGACAATATTTAAACTATGCCAATCATCTAAACACAATAACCATGAACATACATATGAATGACAGGGGCATGAATATTAAATAAACACTCCCTTGTGTTAGCTAATCATTGAACAAATGTACAGTGTGCACACTAAATATGCATATAGGAGACATGAATATTCATATAACTGTACAAATGGTAACTAACAAGTGTGTCAAAGGTCATGGATGGATGCAAACACATTTTGTAGAAAGAAAGCAACTGTCAAAATAGAACAACTGTCAAAATAGAATTAAATCTTCCATTTTAAAGCGCATTTAATATTAACACTTTCATTCAGACCTGGGTATGTTTCAGAATTAAGCAGTAATTGCCATTTAAGTTCTCTTAGTTCTAAATATAATTCCCAGTCTCCAAAAAAACAGTTAACTTGTTCTAATACTGTGAAGTAAAATTTACTAAAAGAAGTACAAAAAATGCTATGTTTAGCAAGGGCATTATTTAAGTTCTTTGCCCTGATGGCTCCTAGATGCTCCTTAATTCTATCTGAAAGTTTTCTTGTCATTTTACCTACATAAAATGCTTTACAAGATGCACAAATACCTGCATATACTACTGCTGTAGAATGGCAGAAGAAATATTTTGAAAACTTAATAGTATAATTACAATGTGTGAATGTGTATTGAGATCCTGTGAAAATGTTAGGGCATACCACACATTTATTACATGAATGCATCCCATTTTGAGAGTTGGAAGTAGAAGTAGAATTAATAAGAAAAGGTAAATCTCTGTTTTCTAAACTCATTGTTATGGTTTTGGTTCTTTTAAATGAAAAGGTAGGTGCAGTGCCAATAGCAGCTGACATAAATTGTGATTCAGTTAATAAATCCCAGTTATTCATGATGACATGTCTAATTTGTGACATGTCCCTAGAGATGGGTAATGGGAAACTAAGGGTTCTGTTAATGTTACGTGGTTTTGAAGTATTAAGTGTAAAACCATGTAGTAAAACTGGTAAATATTTAGTGTGTCTGTCATTAGAGATCTCATTACATATATTGTTAATATGAGATAGAGGGTAATTCCGTCAAAGAAACATGTGTTTTAACAAAACAGCATTCTTTTGAAAGTCATAATCTTGACTGATAATTCTAGAGATGTGAATAAATTGACTTCTGACATGGTTCCTTTTCATAAAAAAAGGATGGGAGCTAGTAAAATCAAGCAGATTATTTTTATAGGTCTCTTTTCTATATATAGTGGAACATACTGTATTAGGAGGTAGTAAGTATATCTGTGTATCTAAAAAGGAAATAGAAGACCCTATCCCAGACAAAATCAAGTTAAAAAAACCTAAACTGTCTCTCAAATCAGAAATAAAAATGTTTAAAGAAGATTGGTCACCCTTCCACGCAAAAAAAACATTGTCAATAAATCTTTTATAAATGTGTACTAGATTAAAGTTCTTCA
Source organism: Protopterus annectens (assembly GCF_019279795.1). Taxonomy (NCBI): domain Eukaryota; kingdom Metazoa; phylum Chordata; order Ceratodontiformes; family Protopteridae; genus Protopterus; species Protopterus annectens. The sequence goes on along the minus strand of NC_056736.1, from coordinate 300,432,124 downwards.
AGGTATTTAATTTTTCTAATTCCCATGTGCTCATGACAATATTAGCAAAAGCAGGTGCTATCTTAGAACCCATAGCTATTCCCTTGGTTTGTTTGTATATATGTCCATTAAAGAAGAAAAAGTTATTATTCAGTACCATTTCAACTAAAATACATAGTGTATTAATTTTAATTTTTGAGAAGGTGGTATATTTGTTAAGAAATAATCTGAAAAGTTGCATACCTTCTTTGTGAGGTATATTAAGAGTATAACCCTTCTACATCCATAGTTACTAAAATACATTTAGATAACCCTTCTTTTTTGTGGAATAGTTCGTCTAAGAAAGCCCATGAATCTCTTAAATAGTTGCTGGTCTTTTGTACTAAAAGGTTTAAAACTGCATCTAAGTATTCCGCAATTTTTTCCATTTTGTTTTTTTTGTTAGAAATGATGTGTCTAAACGGTGGGTTAGAAGCATTCTTATGGATTTTAGGAATACCAAATAATCTCCCTAGATTAGGTGAGGGGACTAACAAAAACATGTAATCTTCTAAAGAGATGGCATTAGTAATCCGTAGACTTTTCCAAGGTCTTGTCAATATTGGTAAAGTGTGTGTCTACTGTCTGTATATCTACTTGGGTGAAAAACTCATTATTATGTAGTGTAGTTTCCATTTTTTGAATATATTCTTCTTGTTCCATCAAGACTAATCCCGTACCCTTGTCCGCTCTCATAATGCGTAGTGTTTTATCATTTGTTAACTGTAATAGCGATTGTTTCTCTAACTCAGATAAATTAAACCATTTGTTAGTGCTGTTTGATGCACATAATTTCCTAATATCCCTTTCACATACTTTTAAAAAAGTCTGTATAGACTTATTAAGAGTTGGGTTGTATGTACTCTTAATCTGTGGAGTAGTGACATGTCTAGGAATGTAGTTGTTAGAAGCATCAGATAAATCAGAATCTGCGCATTGATCTGAATAATTTTCATCATCAGGAGTATCTGAAATATCCCTATTTTTGTTTCTTTCATTATGACAATCAGCATGTAAGAAACAGAGGTTTAATTTTCTAGAAAACAACTTAAGGTCAAGCATAAGATCAGGTACATGCACCCTTTGCGCTGGAATGAAATTAAATCCCTTTTTTAATACTTTTATATGTTGGTCAGGAAAGCATCTGTCAGTTAAATTGAGTATGTATATATATATATATATATATATATATATATATATATATATATATATATATATACACATATGTAGATATATGTATACATGTACATGCACACATTTATATATATATATATATATATATA